>NC_059401.1:7825000-7977876 GCF_905220565.1 Melitaea cinxia
TTCCCTTTACATTAATTTCAATGAAAATCTTAGGAGATATAATTGAAATGATATGTAATAAATAATGATCAAGTATGTCCGTCTGTACATTTAAACAAAACTGAAGTGTCTGTCTATGATTTCAAAATAACCGTGTTTTTTCAACACAAACAACGATTTTGGAATTTGTATCAGCCCGTCGGTCTTTCTGTTTGTCCGGGCTAATTTTCAGAATGGCTGAACCGATTTTTATGGAAATTTTACTAGAAGAAAGAGGAGGTTATATAGTAACAGTAGACAAAGTCAGTACTGCGGTCACCAACCCGCCTGCCCAGCGTGGTGACTATGGGCAAAACACATGAGTTCACGTCATTTTTGGCGTAAACTTGTGGAGGCCTATGTCCAGCAGTGGACTGTATAGGCTGTAATGATATAGTAACATACAGGCTACTTATTTTATCCTGGAATTTCCAGAAAATCGAGATTTACACGAGAATTACAACTAATTCTTTTAGGTTCGTTGGATTTGGTTGTGTTGGAACTGTTGGGTAGTCCATTTACTGAGGACGGCTGTAGGCTATTTTATTGCTCAAATGAACGCGGGCGAAAACGCGCGGCCCAGGCGCTAGTATAGGTATATAGTAGGATTTAGTTTGAAGGTCTTGGTTTGGTTTGTTTGAGTTCGTTTAAGCTTAAATGTTATTCGTAATCCTAACACCAAGCACGCGCAGTGCAGTAGCGACCTTGTGGCGGCGACGCGGACTCGGTGTCGGGTTACGGGCTTGCGGCCACATTTCTGCCGTTCGCCGTCGCCTCGCCGCGCGTGCGGTTCGTTTGCGAAGGAATGCCCCCATCATTTGATAGCCTGACTTAACATCTGATACACTCTCGGTCACATAGTTGGGACGCCACGGATTCAGTCAACGAAACTAACTGTTCAAGAACCCATGAAAGGTTTTACGGTTTCTATACATAGGTATGCTACACATGATATTTAAATAGGTATTCGTTTTGTAGGAATGGTATAAAACTACAATTTATTACAATTTATCGATATAGTGTTACGTATTATTGATTTTATTATATTATGTGCTATTTAATAAAATTGCCTTTTTTTACGTTTTCGGGGATGGACCTTATATTTTTAGAAACCTTCTCCTATATGGGGACAGACCTTTGCACAGTATAAGAAAATTGACATGTGATCTTCAAATTTATTCTCACGCTAAACTGGTAGATTTACTTACATCAATAAACAATTTAAAAAATGACTTGAAGAACTTATATAGATAGAATAACTCTTACCGATTAAACATTAATCCCACAAAATAGCAAGTCGGTAGCAGTATCGGTAGTCCTAAACTTGTTGTTTCGAATTGACTAGTCGGTTATATCAGCAGTTGTTTATAACAACGCCGTAATCAGTTACAACGGCAAAGTGAAAAATCTCGGAGTTATCTTCGATAGACATCTTCCTTGGGCACCTCAGCTAAGTGAAATGAGCCGTAAACTATTTGCAGCTATCGGATCACTGCGACGACTGCAATATTTTCTCCCTTTGTCTACCAAAATTACTTTAGCGCAGTCACTCCTTCTACTAATTCTTGACCATGCTGACACTTGCTATCTTGATCGTAAAGAGGATCAATTAAATAAGCTTGACCGTCTTCATAATTTTGCATACGGTTCATATTTTGCAAAAATCACCATGTTTCCGAATTTTGCTATCATCTCAAGTGGCTCCCGATTCACTTTTGCAGGAATACTCACATACTCTCGTTACTATGTTTTATACTTTTTCATTTTGATCCACCTCTGTACGTTAAGTAGCGTTTCAAGTATCTTTGTAATACGCACGACTGCACCCTTAGATCCGAGTCTACTTTCATGCTCAAAACTCCAGCTCATATTACTTCTTTTTACTCCAACTCTTTTTCAGTTAAAGCTGTTCAATTTTTAAATACTCTACTTCCTCTATAAAACACGCCCAATCCCTGTCTTGCTTCAAAAAATACCTCAAGGCACACTATTTCTCACTTAATAACTATACATTATAATTGTTTTTAATATCTCTACATATACATATATATATATTCTTTATTACACTTAAAAAAAAGAAACAACAATAATATCATGTATTTATGTCACGGGTGCCACTTACAAACTTACCCTTTATATAGTCATTTCTAATCCGATCTTTCCTCGTCACTCCACACATCCATCTTAGCATTCTCATCTCGGCTTCGTGCACTCTTCTTGCATCCGTCACTTTTGTTGCCCAATATTCTGATCCATACATTACGACAGGTCTTATGATCGTTTTATAGATTTTCCTGGATCACAAGCTGTTCCAAAGACCTGTCGCCATTTCATCCATCCCGCATTTATTCTGTTTTTTACGTCACGGGCTATATTGCCGTAATTTTGTATTAATGACCCAAGGTACCGGAAGTCGGAGCAGACTGGTAGGGATACAAGGCAATATGGGAAAAATCGGATAAACCGCTGAAATTGCGGCATAAGTGCTCGGTTTTAGATCTACTCATTCTCAATCCCGCGCCCTCCAACCATTTTCCCAGTCTACTCTGTACCTGTGTGTGTATGTCAAGAGCATTATCTCTGACAAGAACAACGTCGTTGGCAAACAGCATACACCAGGGTGCTTCCTCCTGTATGTCTGATGTTAGAACATCCATTACTAGGAGGAACAGATACGAGCTTAAAGCCGACCCCTGTTGCAAACCTACAGCCACATTGAACTAGCCAGTTACTCCGGCTTCGAAACGGACGTGGGTGCTAGCTCTATCATACATCGCCTGAACAAGTTGTACATACTTCTATGGAACTCCTTTCCCTTTTATAGCTAACCACAGAACCTTACGGGGGACTTTGTCGTATGCCTTTTCTAGATCTACGAACATCATATGCAAGTCTTTTTGTGCGAGGCGGTATTTTTTGCAGAGTTGGCGAAGTGCAAATATGGCGTTCGTAGTTTCCCGGCCCGGCATAAATCTAAATTCATTCTGTGTGACCTCACATTCTTCTCTCATCACTCAAAATTGATATCGTCTTAGGTGACACTATTCGTCACTTCTCTTTGTACATTTCCCTGCCGCTTTCACTTGCCGTGTCCTGTATAGGGTTAAGGTTGTCTGGTTATTATTATTATTTATTTTTATTCTTTTGTTATTATTATTATTTTAACAATAATCGTCTTCTTTGTCTGTAGTATTTTCTCGTCTAACTAAATGTTTTCGTGATAAATGTTGCTGATATTCTTCTTCAGTAATATAACCTACTTTATATGAACAACATAGATAACATGCATCTGTTTTCGGTTGAAGCAAGGCTATGTTTGAATCTTTCAGAACATCTTCAAGAAGTTTTCTGGAAGCCATTCTCTGTCTTTTCTGTTGCCCCTTCAACATAGATAGAACATAGGTTCAACATAGATACGGTATAGTTCACGTTTAGATTGTATTATTGGCTCTAAATATAATTTCGTACTTTCTTTTCTGCACTAGTGAGAAGGCATTATGGACATATTCCTTAAGAATGTACAGAGTTTTATAGCAAAAATAAACCACAAACGCGCTTCCGCTTTCATAAGATCACGTACGCGGTGTCGATGCTTGCCGGCCGAAGATACGCGGTATTGTTATTGGGCGATTTCTGGCTTTCTATCGGTCGAAATAAACCCACATCAAAGTGGTGGCTGTCAATCTCAAATTTTGCGTTAATTGCTCGCGAAAACTTAAATTGGTTACATTTGTCAGATACGCGGAATTAACCAATGCTGGTTACGCGGTTTTGCACTATTCCCGACGATACGTCCTAACACTTCTTCAACTTATCTGTATGCAGTATTATAATTAGATTATCTTTTTAAGATAATTAATAGTTAAAATATGTTTTTCATTATAACATGCGAAATTAACGCTTATTTACTAACAAACTAGCTGTACCCGCGACGTCGTTCGCGTGGAAGATTCTACCTGGATACTCATAATTTTTTTTAACCGCGTTATCCTGATCGTGTACGAATTATGGGATAGAAAGTAAAAGTTGCCATGTTACTTCCTTTACCCTATTTTAGCCGTTCCAGAGATAGTTGTACAGACATATAGGCAAACATTTAAAAACGTTTTTATAAAAACATTATAGTTTATTTCCCACGTTAATGCCGATTTCGTGAGAATTTGTGGATAAAAAGCCTAATATGCCTGTCTGGCTTCACAACCTCCTCTATCTTTCAGTGATAGTACTATAAAAGTTGGTTTAGCCATTCCGGAGATTAGCCCGGACAAACAGAAAGACAAACAGACAAGCAGACAAAAATTTGAAAATGTTTGTATTTTAGTATCGTGTAAATAACTATATGCACTTGAATAACACAGTTATTTTGAAATCACAGACAGACAATTTAATTTTATTTGTATGTACCTATAGATGTGGAAGATTCATTGATTTGCTCACAAAAATTGGCGTATGTGATAGAAAAAAGTTTGGTTGTTTCATATCTAGCTGGGCGGTTGGGTACTCGCGCGCTTTAACGCAGTTTTTCCAATTTTAGGACAAAAAGTCGCCAATAACATGAATTGGTACAACTTTTAGACACCGAAGTTACGATATGATATCTATGTAGTTGTGCTCAAAGTGTTGAGCGAATTCTGTACAGCGCGTGTACGATGTGTCGACGAGATTCACTCCAGTGACTAATTATATAATAAGTGATTAATGTAACCTTAACCCAAGTTGCTAACTTTGCATGTTGCACATCAGAAATACTTTCATGCTATTTGTTTCCGCGTTTTTCTAACAGTAGCAACAGAGAGAATTGCGTATACAACAGGGACAACCATTGTTCAAATCGTCTTGGAACGTAACTCTGTGTGATTCCACTCATAAATTTGTAAATTTGACTTGTTTAATAGTCCAATCTGTACACAGTTGCGGTATTAAAAATAATTATTATTAGGGTTTGTTTAAATTGACATAATTAGTGTGCATTTGGGGGTAAATTTTACAAGTTGCTCCCTAACTTTTACACTTGGCACATAAGTTACTGATAGGTTGTCAGGTATTTTATCGCCCCAACCAATAAACTGCACCATGCCGTTTCAAAGATTGGAAATAGTAATATAAGATAGATAAAATGAAGTACGGTGGCGAAAAAAAAAAATGATTATCAGAAATTTAATCTATCGATAACCGTTATAACTCATAAACCAAACTGAATCTTTGTCAGCTATCGGTGAAATTTCCTCTTGATATAAATGCCCTTGATAAGACACCTTGACACGTACGCGTGACGCCTACTGCACCTACTTAACAAGGTTGACGCTCTGATTTAGTACAATAAACAAAAATATTTTGAGAACTTTATTATTTACTAGATACATGTAGCCGTGAATTTGTTGGCGTATTTCATTAGTCTATGAGATATGCAAGCCAGCTTAGGACACGGTCAAAAATTTTTAGAAATTCCAAAATTTCACGTTATTTCGATCTTACAAGGAAATTCTCGTTTTAATAATTTTTCATTATCTGTGAACAAACTGTCAAACCAAATATCGTCAATCAATCGAAATTGTATCAACATTTTGCTATGAGAGCTAAACAGTGTCCTCCTAACTCGTAACTTAAATATTTTTGTTTTGATTCAGCTTCGATTGTAAAGGACACTTAGAAATATTCAAAATTTCTTCAGCGTGGGCACGTTTTTATTATAGAACTAGCTGACCCGTCGTCTTGTCGCTAAACGCTATTAAAAAATAGTGGTTGGTGGTAGAAGGGTGAAAATTTAGGATTGTATGTATTTCTCAGTGCCAAATCACATTGTCAAAAAATAAAAATAAAATTTAGAGGCATAAAATGGATGATGGCCGATTCTCAGACCTACTCAATATGCACACCAAATTTCATTAAGATTTATAAAGAAATGATATTAGATTGGAAAATTTATACAACTAGGTTGCAAACGATCGTACGGCTTAACAGATCGTAAGCGATTATTGTTTGCTTATAAACGTAAAACACGGGTACACAACACTGTTTGATAATTGTGTTCGCTCACAAACGACCAAAAAACCGACTTCAATTTCATCGACGAGTAATACAACGTAGATCGACGAAAAAATAGTCAAAATCGGTACACCCAGTAAAAAGTTATTGCGGATTTTCGAGAGTTTCCCTCGATTTCTCTGGGATCCTATCATCTGATCCTGGTTTCCTTTTCATGGTACCAAACTAAGGATATCCCCTTTCCAACAAAAAAAGAATTGTCAAAATCGGTACATCCAGTAGAAAGTTATGCGGTATAATGCAACGTAGGTCGACGAAAAAAGCGTCAAGTAAAAACGCATTATTAGAAATAACTCGAAAAGTGGTTGTTAGGTCTCAAATAAATTTAAATGGGACCAATTGACACACACCACCTTTCGATTGAAAAAAAAAATTGTTGAAATCGGTCCACCCGGTCAAAAGTTCTCTAACATACATAAAAAAAAAATACAGTCGAATTGAGAACCTCCTTCTTTTTTGGAAGTCGGTTAAAAACAATGTTATTTAGCTGTGATCTTCTGTAAGGTCGAGGCGAGGTACTTTCGCCAGTCGGGCTGTTCTAGGTTTTGAGAAGAATATTTTTTAAGCCCTATCTCAACTAAATTTAATAAATAAATACAGTTTTAATGTTTTTTCGCAATAATTATTAAAAGGTTGAAGTAGAAATTAGTATGATCAGGAAAAAGAAATTATTTTCTTAGCAATTTCTTTTTATAAAGTTCGGGAAGATAGGTCTTTACTTAACCTACGGAGAGAGATTGACTAGATGTAGTCTTCTCTAATCAATGTGAGAATTGCAATTATACTAGATAATTCTCATTATTTTTTTGAACAATAATCATTGAAATAAATTTATGATATAATATAGTTTTAACTAGGTAAGAATTTAAAAATCGTCTGACTTTATAAGTTTCTGTTTGTTTTCGTGTGCGCTTTACTTAAATTTTGTAACGATATTTTAATATCAATATACAGATTACTTTTGTATTTGCTTCAGCCTGTAATATCCCACTGCTGAATAGGCCTCTTTCCTCATGTAGGAGTAGGGTCAGAGCTTAATCCACCACGCTGCTTCAATGCAGGTTTGCGGATATATTCCCGCGGATATATTCAGTAGGGATACTGTGAGTAACGATCGCTATCAGGAGTAATAGCAACTCGGCCAGATAGCTTAACGTGCTCTCCGAGGCACGGTGGAGAGACCCCACAAGGACTGCACTATACCCAGACCACGGCAAACATCTGTATAGTCAATACAAATGTATCATGTTCGGGGATCGAACCCGCAACCGCCAGCGCAACAGCCACAAACCAGTGCTATAATCGTTGCGCCAACGCGGCGTCATATTACATTACCTACAACAACTTTTTCGAGATCATGAAAGTCGTCCAACTTATGAAGGATGATTATCACTAATAGTTCGTAGATGTCTTACATGATACATCATAGAAAACACAGTACAGACACACAGAAGGTACATCTTCTCTTTATCTCTGCAAATAGGATAAAGTTTATTAGGTCTGTAATAAAATAGGTAGGTATAAGTTAATGTTATCTATTTTATTCATGTCCACTTAAACCTTTACAAACTCATTAACTCTCGATTTGTCTATGTTATTAGTAAAATTCTACTGTTCTAAGTGCGAATGACTCCAATCAGTATCGAACAAATGTAACCATTAAAACATACAAGTGCCTATTAATAAAATTGATAGTGCGTGTAACGTCAATCTGTAATGATATAGGTATATGAAGGCGTTCCACATATGTCGCAAGAGACCCTTTTAAATAAAACCTATACTAACGAGACTAAAGCTTTGTACATTCCATTCTTATTTACATTTGACATGCAAATGGTTATTAATATTCCCCATTACCTGCGCAAATTGTAAATACATTAAACCACTTAATCATCTCAACCTATATGCTTAACATGTTTTATACTTGTTTCTATGAGCAAATAATGCAAATATGTAATCTCGGAGACAAAATCAACTAAATGATTATACTGCTAAATTTAATGCAAATATAAATTTTTATACATCAAATACAAATCTTGTTTATACAAACGTTTTTCTTCATCATAAAAAAAGAGTACGCATTAACTATGATAATAATACGATAGTTTTAGATAAGACACGGAAAATAAATAATTAAACTAAGGCTTATTATAGAATATAATGAAGTAGTTTACAATAATAACCGTAAAATGAGCCGGTCTATTTTTAGCTGCGATCGTTGCACTGGTTAGTAACCGCAAGTGATAAATAACAGAAAATGAGCTTTTCATAGTGCTATTTACTTGGTGTTAGAAACATTTATTTTACGAGGTCTGTTTCAACTTGTATCTGTTGTATAATTTTATACCAAACTAAACGACTCAATAAATTAGTTTTACGTAACTTCTTATGTATTAACTTTTTCTGATAAATGAGAAAGAATCTTAGAAAATCTTTCAAAGTATATCTCGTCCTTCCTCACGTGTTTTGAATTTTGTTCATTGCGATTTTTTATAAAACATCAACAAATACATTTAATATAACTAGAAAATATTTCACGCAATATAAGGAACGCAGAATCCATAAAGTGTCATCAATTCAACGCCTGTGGCGCGCACAAATCAACTCAGTGAGTAAACATTTAACAATATATTGTATACGAATATTTTATTCTAATGTATATGAGACATAATTGTGTTTGCTCGCAAACTAAAAAAAAAACCGACTTCAATTACATCGACGAGTAATAAACGTAGATCGACGAAAAAATAGTCAAGTAACTACGCGTTATCAAAGATTCCTCAAAAAGTAGTTATCAGATCTCAATAAAATTTATATGTGACCACATGACAAACATCAGCTTTCGATTAAATTAAAAATTATTAAAATCGGTACATTCGGTAAAAAGTTATTGCGGATTTTCAAGAGTTTCCCTCGATTTCTCTGGGATCCCATCATCAGATCCTAGTTTCCTTATCATGGTACTAAATTTGGGATATCTCCTTTCCAACAAAAAAAGAATTATCAAAATCGGTACACCCAGTAAAAAGTTATTGCGGATTTTCAAGAGTTTCCCTCGATTTCTCTGGGATACCATCATCAGATCCTGGTTTCTTATCATGGTACTAAACTAGGGATAGCTTCTTTCCAACAAAAGAAGAATTATCAAAATCGGTACACCCAGTAAAAAGTTATTGCGAATTTTCAAGAGTTTCCTTCGATTTCTCTGGGATACCATCATCAGATTCTGGTTTTCTTATCATGGTACTAAACTAAGGGATATCTACTTTCCAACAAAAAAAAATTATCAAAATCGGTCCATCCAGTAGAAAGTTATGCGGTATAATACAACGTAGGTCGACGAAAAAAGCGTCAAGTAAAAACGCATTATTAGATATAACTCGAAAAGTAGTTGTTAGATTTCAAATAAATTTAAATGGGACAAATTGACACACATCACCTTTCGAAAAAAAAAATTGTCGAAAACGGTCCACATAGTCAAAAGTTCTGATGTAACATACATTAAAAAAAAATACAGTCGAATTGAGAACCTCGTCCTTTTTTGGAAGTCGGTTAAAAACCAGTGTGCAGCGATGGTAAATTAAAAAAAGATTCCCTTTGTTTTGATAATTTTCTTGAAAGAGGTCACACTAAATTGGATGATTAAGCATTTTGTATGAAATCCTCGCTCATATGACCAGTGAATAAGATCTATCTCTCCTATTACATGTTGTTGTTTTTGTATCTTTGAAATTTACTGTCATCTGGTGGTTGCTTTATAGATAATGTCATTAAACCGATCTCCGCCCCAATATAAGAAGATGGGGTCACCATCACATCATCAATCAGAACCTAATATACCAACTCAAATTGAAAGTGTAAGCCCTAATAAAATTATAACTAGTCGCTGTAAACGCAAAAGAACGAATAACACTGATGACTTTATGTTTATTTTAAAGAATCTTCAGGATGATCAAGTGCGTCAATTTAACTCAATAGATTCTAAGATTGACGAATTAAAAACCAAAATCGGGAATTACAGGCGTAAGTTGAATTTATTTCAGCCAAATATGACAAATTCACATAAAAATTGAACAACTTGAAAGGGACAAAAAAAAAGACCGCAATAACATTAAGTTGTTAGAGGGTAGGGTTGAATTTTTGGAGCAAAAATACGAAGTTCCTGTATAGAAATAAAAAATGTACCACTAAATTCTACTGAAACTAAAGAAGACCTTATCAATGTTGTAATGCAATTGAGTGATGTCATTAAATCTCCTTTGCAAGCGACAGGAATTGGAATTATAATGATGGCTCTTACATACATTCTCTTAAAAACGTATATATTTATATTTATAATAATGTATTTTAATTACACTAAACATAAAACACACTGAAAAACTTATATACACACAAACCAAATCTCATCTAAACTATTCACAATAGATGTAGGTAATGTTTATTTTCCATATACAAAAAACACGTACTTACGTACGTACTGGCGTCTTATACCAGCAATCGACAAACCGACTAGAAAACAGAAAAAATTTGTATAGATCACTTCATGTTAAAAACACGCAAGCAATGGTAATCTTTTGTATTTGATGAGTTAAAACTGACCACTCTCCAATTTTGATCATAGACAACTCTAAAACGACTACGACAGAAATAAAATTTCATATTAAAAGAATTGATTATGGAAGTATTAAGAATGCATTATCTATCACAACATGGGACGAATTTTATAAAATAACAGATACCAACAACGCTGCAGAATTTTTAATATGTAAGCTAAAAACAACAATAGAACAATACCAGAATATTAAAAATACCTAATAAAAGAAAACCTTTGAAGCCATGGATAACACAAGGACTAATAAGATCAATACGCAATAGAGATAAGTTACATAAAAAGCTCAAAATGAGTCCGGATAGTGGTTCTATTAAAGATCATTATATAAATTATAGGAATCTATGTTATAAAGTAATTAAAAATGTAAAAAAGAAATATTATGAAACACAATTTACTAAATTTTCAGGTAATAATAAAATGACATGGTAGCTCATCAAAGAGGTTGGGAATCATACTGAGCAACCAAAATTGCCGAGCTCACTTCTAAATCTCTTAGAAAACTACAATGAATTTATTGATTGAATATTTTGCTTTTGTTGGTATAAATCTGGCCGTCACATTTTAGAAAAACTAAAAACATACTTTTGGCTGCTGAAGTGAAATCTCGCAGTAACCAACCTAATTTTTATTCCTTACATAATAAGTGGTCTTAACAGGGACAGTGCTCCCGGGCGGGATGGTATTTCTACTAGAATATTAAATGTATATAAAGATGTTCTAGCGGGACCTATAACTCATCTCTGTAACTTAAGCTTTGGGACGGGTATCTTTCCTAAGATATTCAAAATTGCTATAATAATACATATATCATCATCCTTACAGCCTATACAGTCCACTGCTGGACATAGGCCTCCAAAAGTTTACGCCAAAAATAACGTGAACTCACGTGTTTTGTCCATATTCACCACGCTGGGCAGGCGGGTTGGTGACCGCAGGGCTGGCTTTGTCGCACCGAAGACACTGCTGCCCGTCTTCGGCCTGTGTATTTCAAAGCCAGTAGTTGGATGGTTATCCCGCCACCGATCGGCTTTTTAAGTTCCATGGTGGTAGCGGAACTGTGATCCCCAAGTCGCCTCTTACGACACCCACGGGAAGAGAGGGGGTGGCTATATTGTTTAGTACCGTAGCCACACAGTACTTATATACAAAAATGGTAATGAATCTTTGCCCTCTAACTACCTATATGCTATACTAACGGCCTACCTCACTCATAACACCACTCAGTAAAATAATACAATAGGTTGTTAATAAAAGACTTACAGAATATATGGAGAAATACAATCTTTTATTTCAATTCCGATTTGAATTTAGGTGCAATAAATCCACTGATGATGCTGTTCTTGGCTTAACTTCAAAAATTGTTCAGTCAGTATCTTGATAAAGGGCAGAAATGTTTAGGCGTCTTCTTGGACATACGGAAGGCTTTTGACACAATATCTATCCCTATACTGTTAGCACACATGGAAGAATAAGGTATAATAAGTGTTTCACTCAACTGATTTCGGGATTACTTGACAAACAGGAGTCAGAGAGTTAAAATAGAACAACACTATAGTAATATTTCAATGTGCACGTATGGCGTACCGCAAGGCAGTAAGCTGGACCAACATTATTTATATTGTATTTTAATGATCTATGCAATTTACTATGTCATGGAACAGATACTGTTGTGTTTGCAGATTATACAGTTTTTCTTTTTAGAGAAAATGATTGGGAGACGGTATTCGAACATGCTGAAAGAGGTGTAAAGAAAATTTCTGCTTGGCTAGAAGACAATCTCTTGAGTTTAAATATTAACAAAACTCATTATATTAATTTTGTAAAACTGATACTACAAAACTTAGTAATAATCTTACGCTGAAAATACATATCTACTGATGCAATAGATATTTACTAAATCCAATGTTATGTAACTGTCTACATCTGTTAAAAAGTGATAAGATCATATACCTTGGAATAATATTAGATTATAAGTTAACTTGGGAATTACAAATATCTAATCTTTCAAATAGAATAAGGAAATTAATATATGTGTTTAAGAACTTGAGAGACAATGTACACGAAAAACTCATGATGCGTATATACAAGGCACTTGCAGAAAGTTTAATTATGTATTGTATCTGTTCGTGGGGCGGAGCTTCAAAAACATACCTCTTAGAAGCTGAAAGAGCACAAAGAGCACCACTTAAAGTCATTAAAAGCCTACCATACAGATTCTTGACATCAGAATTATACAAGAAATGTTATTTACTGTAAGAAAGTTATACATCTTACAATCCTTGCGTAGAAATCACCCTAACACAATACCTACGCATATAGATAACAACAAAAGGATTACAAGATTACCACTGCCACCTTGTAGAACTCAGTTTGCCAAAAGACATTTCGATTACAATACCCCAAAAACTATTTAACATTATAAAGATAAAATTAAAATTAAAGAATTAGAATCCCGTGATTTAAAAAAGATATTAACTAATTGGCTTAAAACACAAGACTATGAAAATATTGAAAATTTATCCGTACCAATAAAATAATAGGTCAAACTCACTCCAAATCACAGCAAAATGCAGACACATATTTACATACTCTTATGCACACACATACACATACATACACGCACACATATCCACACACACATACACACACACACACACACACACACACACACACACACACACAATCACAATTAAACACACATTAATGAAAAACATTTTTTTTCCATACTTTAATAATTGTCAACCTTTTTGTTTTCAAATTTTGTATTTATAATTTTTGTTTTATTATAGTGTTGTTGTCATCTTTGTATACAGACTAGTTCCATTTATGTTTTCGGTATCTGAACGCAAAGTCTGATTATGATTTCCCCAAACATTAGTTTATTTAACAATAAGCCACTGAAGAAGCCACTAAAGAAGACACAAGAAGACACTGTAGCCTGTAACACAACTTTTTTAAGCTAGCACGGGTTGCAGGGCTTCTAGATAATGTAAACTACATAATTTGAGTACGACATAATAGGCTTCATTAAATATGATACACTCTGAAACCAGAAACGAAACCTATTATACGTTCTTGTATCTGGGACAAGTTTGAATCCGAGTTCGAATAAAATTATGATGACTATCATCCACTTTATAGCAGGTACTAGACAGCCACAGTATGAATTGAGATAATATTAAAGGGTTTCAAAACGGAGGACTGTCGATCGATCATTAGAATTTATTTGTTTTAGACGGTGACAAGACGCGGAGCGTGTAGTGGTGAACAAGTTTTAGCTTTTATCTGGAAGTTGTATCAAACCATTCGTCATGCTGTCACTGGTACAGGGCACAAAGAAATAATCAAAGTAACCGCACGATAACAGTGATAGGCTTATGATGGCCTATTCGGTCTACTGATGGGTCAATGCAAATCCATTCCAATATTCGAATTATAAATGGGATAGTATTCTCTTTTTTATTCGATCGCTAATGGTTATTTTAGGCGCGTAGGTATAGTGGCCATTTTTGAGATATAACTAACTTCATACTCAATTAATGTATTATGAGTCATGAATTTCCTGACCTTATGAAGCATAGTTATACCTGTTTAAGTCCGGTTATCATATAGATCCAACAAATTACAGGCCAATTTCTATTATACCTGTCTGTATTAAACTATTTGAAAAAGTGAATCTCGGCCAGCTTTTAAATCATTTCACAAGAAATAAACTTTTACATAATAAGCAGTTTGGTTTCACTAGAGGATGCTCTACAACTGATGAGGTGTTGAACTTTTTACTTCGATCGTCAATGCTTAGGAGGAGTACCGTGAAGTTTTAGGTGTATTCTGTGATTTTTCCAAGGCATTTGATTGTGTTCATCATGACACATTAATCAGGAAACTCAGCCACAGTGGCATTAAAAATACCGCACTAAAAATTCTAAGTTCTTATCTTAGTGATAGACGTCAGAGGGTTGAAGCAAATGGTGATAAGTCGCCTGGGACTCATATACAGTTACGGATCCTACAAGGCTCAATTCTTCGTCCATTCATATTTTTAATATACATTAACGACCTACCATAATTAGTAGAGAATAAGCATGAGATTGTATTGTCCGCTTATGATACTTCATTACTATTTAAATTGCGTGGACAAGAAACAAACTTTGACAATGTAAACAATGCTCTCTCTGAATTGGTGCACTAGTTTAGCGTGAACAACTTACTTCTTAATAGTAAAAAAACTAATTGGATTAAATTTTCTGCTCCAAATGTAAAACAAATTGATATGCAACCAAACCTCAATGGTGATAAATTAAACTTAGCTAACTCAACCGTTTTTCTTGGAATCAGTGCGACTCCATATCTGTAAATTGACGGATAGACTGAGTTCTGCATCATACGCGGTTAAGAGAATACGGTTATTAACGGATGTCGATACAGCAAGATTATTTTATTTCAGCTACTTCCATAGTATAATATAGTATAGAATTTTGCTATGAAGCATTGCGGCGGATAATAATGTCATTTTTATTCTGCAGAAAAGGGCTATCGGTTATATTTATAAAATGGGATGTAAATAATCTCTGATAGAGAAGTCTAAAGAGATCAACATCCTAACCTTTGCATCGCAGTATATTTATAAAAATATAAGGTACATACTTATCAATAGACATCTATTTGTTAGTCATAGTGATCGACATGCCTTAAACGATGTAACACTCAGGAACGACCACAAATTAATATTTCCTAAATGCCGGCTCAGGTAAAAAAGTAGTTCCTTTATAGCAATGTCTATCATAATATATATATATATATATATATATATATATATATATATATAATAAGATTCTGGCTGCACTTCAATATTTTTACTGAATTTTTAAAAAAATATCAAGCGAACTCAAAGCTTGAGCATGCTATGTCTATGACCCACTCTGTAAATAGATACAGTTACAAATATTGTGAGCAGGACGATTGGCTGTCTTGTGTTTGTCCTGATCATTTCATGGTCTTACTGTTGCGTTTTTGTCTTTTATATGAGTTTTTTTCCTCCAGCTTTTATTTCTCTCGGCCTACACATACTTTATCTTGTTTATTGTAATATTTAATAAAGGCGAGGATAAAATAGGAAGGTAATGTCTACCGAGACATTAGAAATTTTGAGTTAATTAATATTTTGACTAAGTTAAGTTTGTAAATTTTTATTTTGTTTTTTAATATTTTTGCTACCTCAACTTTGTTTTATTATTCTTTAGTTTTTTTTTGTAAATCATTTTATTTTGACTTTCCTTAAATTTACCTTATGGGGAAATAAATGTTTTCATCAAAATCAGTTTTCAAAGTGTTTTCATTTCATTTCATTTCAGAATGTCAAGATATAATTGTGTTTGCTAACAAACGAAAAAAACCGACTTCAATTACATCGACAAGTAATACAACGTATGTAGACGAAAAAAATGAATAATGCAGACGTTAGTTTTTCTTTTTCTAATTTCACTCGTTTTTTTATTTTATTTAAGTAGCTAGTTCTTATTTTTTATTATTATGTCGGTAATATCGAAAAATATTATTCATATTTTATCATTATTATTTTTTTATTTTTGATTTTTTTATATTTATTTATATTTTTTATTACTGTCGGTTAAAAAATATTATTCATATTTTACAAATATGTAATTCGAATTTAAATATGATTTTCAAAAAAAAAACGATTTACTAAAAATACCGAGCTAAGCTCGGTCACCCAGGTACTGGAAATAAAAACAGAACAATACTTACCAGATTTTTGCCTCGAATTCAAGTACAATAAGTAATTGTTATAATTAATAAACATTAATTATAATTTTAATTATTTTTCCTTTCACCATCTCCATTTTTCTTCCTCGACGCCATTTTCGAGACTTTCATAGCGTTTTTTTTCATTTTCTTTTTTTTTTTGAGAAAAATGGCGGTCGCACAATGAAATATTTTATACAGCGTACAATTTTAAAATTAATCTACTAGTAAATAAGTATTAGATGGTTTACTCTTATTTTTTATTAAAACACTATCGCTTCGGCCTGTAATATCCTATTACTGGGCATAGGCCTCTTTCTCCATGCAGGAGAAGGATCAGAGCTTAATCCAACACGCTGCTCCAATGCGGGTCGGCGGATATATTCCCTACTACGCTATCAGGTGTACATGATAACAACCGGGACCGACGGCTTAACGTGCTCTCCGAGGCACGGTGAGGAGACCCACAAGGACTGCACAAACACCCAGACCACGGCAAACACCTGTATGGCTAATACAAATGTTTGTCATGTGCGAGGATCGAACCCGCAACCGCCAACGCAACAGATACAATCCATGGCTGTAACCGTTGCGACAACGCGGCGCGGTATTAATACACTAACAAAATTATTTTTTATGTGTTTTAAACACACTATACAACATGTTATAATATGTAAAATTGTATTCCTGAAATTATCAGTGATAAGTATAGTACTTTATTATGATAGTTAGCTTGATGTTGCCTATAAATGCCTTCCTGTGTATTAGGTAGATACCTAGGTAGCTAGGAACTACCTAGCTTTTTAATAGTTTTGTTTTTAACCGACTTTCAAAAAAGGAGGAGGTTCTCAATTCGACTGTTTTTTTTTTTTTTTTTTTTTTTTTATGTATGTTACATCAGAACTTTTGACTGGGTGGAGCGATTTCGACAAATTTTCTTTTAATCGAAAGGTGGTGTGTGCCAATTGGTCCCATTTAAATTTATTTGAGATCTAACAACTACTTTTCGAGCTATATCTAATAATGCGTTTTTACTTGACGCTTTTTTCGTCGACCTACGTTGTATTATACCGCATAACTTTCTACTGGATGTACTGATTTTGATAATTCTTTTTTTGTTGGAAAGAAGATATCCCTAGTTTAGTACCATGATAAAGAAACCAGGATCTGATGATGGGATCCCAGAGAAATCGAGGGAACTTCTTGAAAATCCGCAATAACTTTTTATTAGGTGTACCGATTTTAATGATTTTTAATTTAATCGAAAGCCGATGTTTATCATGTGGTCACATTTAAATTTCATCGAGATCTGATAACTACTTTTTGAGTAATCTTTGATAATGCGTTGTTACTTGACTATTTTTTCGTCGATCTTCGTTGTATTACTCGTCGATGTAATTGAAGTCGGTTTTTTTTTCGTTTGCGAGCAAACACAATTATTGATGTACTTTTTATCGTATTTTTGGGTTTCTTGATTTTTGTGTCAATCTGTCATCAATCTGTGCATAATCTTTAATAGATAATATTTGATAGACAATAATAATAAAATATATTATAATTATTTTTAATTGTTACAAACATTACAATTTATTTTAAGCAACGTTAACTTATACTAAGTCTATTAGTAAACCTGCTCAAAATGCTTGCTCAAAATCTGGAGCAACCTGACTCGGGAAATATTTCAGAGACGATCATAGCTGGTTTAAAATAATATCGTGTTTCAGTCCTCACAAAGTAGCCAGAGATCCTAAAGATCCACGGCACTGATAGTAGAACAGCGTCGAAAGCACACTTGTGATGCGCCTGATCTTGTAGGCATTCATAGGCTGCGGTAGCCGCTTACCATCATATTATGCATCGCTTGGTTACGGACGCTGTAGTAGTATAAAAAAATAGTGAACTTACTTTTTTCATTAACTTTATTTCAGCTTATACACGTAAAGTATCTTTTAAAGCACAAAAAGAGGTTTTAATGAAATACTATTGGGTAAACTTGCGAGTGAAATATATTTTATAGTCGTTGATACACACATAAATATTACACAATCCAACGCAACAACTAACAAGTTATCGTGTGGAAAAAGTGGTTAAATTTTAATATCAAGTACAACTGATCCATTCATTTTCTTTTTATAAAAATACTAGCTGCTGCTCGCGAAGTCGTCTGGGTGAACGCTATACAGCACCAAAAATACCTACGATTATACCTTTTAAAATAACATTCATTTACCCGCTTCTTCTTTACATTTCATATCTACAGAAAAATCTCATAGATGACGCTGCTTTAAAATTGTCTTGTCTACTTATATTCATTTAATTATGTTTATCGGCTTAGTTACTTATATTGCGTGATTTTTATAGTGTGAAGCTAGCTTATATAGCATGGTTATTAACATTATCGTGGTGCAAAATTCAAGAATTTTCTTTCCACAAATGTGGCCTTTTTCGTCGAATTTGTGTCTCTTTAACGCCGGATAATGCTCAAATAATATTCCTTATTTACCGTTCGACCTTCCGGCAAGAATTCCCAGTGCAAAACACCGCGATAGTCAAAGAAAACACTCAACATGACTTTGACTTTTGAACGAGTTTGGTGTGGTTTTTTCGGTTTCGGTTCAGTTGGAAGTCGCCACTTTGAAGCTTGCTGACTAGTTTGCATGTCAAACTTGTAAACCAACGTATCGTCACCAGTAACAATGCGTTTCATGAATGTTGGGCCGGAATTGACTCGTTCTAGGATGTCCTCGGCGACTCTCATACCATTGGGTTTTTTGAGAAAATTCGGGGCTTTTGGGACTAGCCGAGTGACAACATGTTTCATACCCAAATGATCAGTTAAAATGGTACGGGTCAACTCGTGAGATACAGAAAGTTTAGCGGCTATCTCTCTCAAAGTTGAATGAGGATTTTCAGTCACTGTTTCCTTAACTTTTGCGATGATAACTTCAGTTGCAGACGTTGATGACCAGAGCAAATCTTCCATCAAATCTCGACAGCTTTTGAACGCTTTGTACCACTCATAAGTACGAGTTTTTGATAAAGTCGATTCATAGTAAGCCTTCTGTAACATTTTCATTAACTCCAAACACGAAATTCCCTTGGCGATAAAAATTAAAACAAACTCTTTGTTCGATGTTTTTGTCCATTCTGAAATTTGCAATACACACATGTGATTTAACTAAAAACAGCACTGTATTTAATATAAATAACAGATGCAATTCAAACTCTGCGCCAAAAGGGAGTACAGTTATGCCAATCTAACAAAAACAAAAAAAAAATTGAATTTGGAACTATAAACTAATAATCCATTCCCGATACTTTTTTGACTGAATGTCGAACTCACTAACTATGAAATTGAGGAAAAAATACTAAAATATATAGCTTTCCTCGGTAAATAGACTATCAAACACAAAAATAACTTTTCAGCTTTATAATATTAGTATAGACTAGCGACCCGCCCCAGCTTCGCACGGGTGCAATGCTGATAGTAAATATACTACAGAATGTCTTTATTTATAGTGTGAAGCAAGCTTATATAGCGTGGTTATTGACGTAATAATAACAACATTCAAATATGCGTCGTTAGATTACACGTTGTTACAGAATGCGTTGAGGAAATAAAGGTTCACTGCTCATTCCCGGTAGGTGATAGCATGATAATATGTAGCCTATATGTTGACCCGACTTCTTAATAATATTCGTGCCAAATTTGAAGTAAATCCATGCGGTTCATTTTGAGTTTATACCGGACATACATACAGACAAACAGACAAAAATTCTAAAAACTATATTTTTGGCTTCGGTATCGATGGTAGGTCACACCCCAAGTATTCTTTGAAAAAAATATTCAATGTACAGTTTTGACTTTTCTACCATTTTATTATATGTACCTATAGATTATATAATAAACAACTAATCGATCTAGCTCTTATCAAGTCTGTATAAAAGCAAAATTTATTTACTTAAATTAAATTTATCATAAAAACTGACAAAAAATATTCCTTACGTGTACGATAAAAGTAAAGAAATTACATCAAAAGGGTGTAAATGTAAATTTGCACATCTTTTATAAACATAAAAAACTTTCTATAAATGCTATCTGTCGATGTTTGCTTTCGCGTACATAAAAGTTAAAAATGCAATTAAAACTTCAATTATTACGAATTTCACTATATGTGCTTTTTTGGATACTTTAAATTAGTTTAACTTTTAAGTAGTTCTTTATAAGCGCTATATTATATTTTATATATAGGTTGTCTGGAAGAAATCGCTCTTTTAGCGATAAGACTGCTTTGTACATCTTCATCTAATTGTACTACTTTTGTTTGTATCTTTTAATGGTGTGCAATAAAAAATATTATTATTATTATTATTATTATTTCACTGAATGTCACTCCGCCCGCCCAATACATAATAGATACATATATTATAATAACTACTTATATAATTATATAGTAAATTTACTTATACTTACATATATAAATATAAGCGGATGGAGGAATACGCCCCGGCAGGGAGATCAAACGGCCGGGGGTTTGGGCTGTAGGCTGAGAAACCGGCGGACAATCCTAGCCGAGTCAAGTAACACCGCCTTCTGCATCCTGGCTGCGAGCGAACTGTCCCGGAACCCAGTTGCCTCAGATGGTGAGCGAGGCTAACCGGGATCAAACCATTGGCAGATATTACGATAGGGATTATTTCAGCAGACCCCACACCCTACATGTCGACAATCTCGTGCGCCAGATCCAGATATTTACGTTTTTTCTGTCTCGGCTTTCACGAGGTTCTCGTCATGCGGGACGGTGATGTCCACTAAAAATACCCTCGACCGTGCCCTGTCCATGTTATTATTATTATTATTATTATTATTATTATTATTATTACTGTCATATTATAATTGCACATTTAGAAACTAAGTATAATACAAAATAATTAATTATTACAGATATAAAAAAACAAGTAATATAAACTATACATTACATGCCCATTACACTTAATTATAAAAACGTGGTTAACACTCAGTTACTTTTAAGAATATTTTATGGTAAAGGCATTACGGTTTGGAATGAATGTTATCGTGTTTCGTGTCCAGCAAAGTGGAACAGGTATTTGCACGTCAGATTTTATCGAAGGCAAGTTTTGCATACCGCAGGCCATGTCTATAAAGTACAATACATTACGAGCAATCAGTGGCTCCCGTGTTACGTGTATATACAGTTTTAATAATTATTCGATTAATGCTAAAAACCTGTATTCAGCAAACGGCAATAACTCCGGAATAAATAAATATTAAGCCTTATTTACAACTTTTCCTTCGTTGTTTGACTACATACCTTCAAAATTCAATACAAGTACATAAAACCAGTCAAATGCAAGTTATTTCTCAAAATCCAATCAATGTCTTGTATAATTTGTTATAGAGGGATTCTTTTATTATTATTTAAAATTAACATCATAACATCCACGGGCTCTAAAATGCCCATGCCCTTTACTAAGCATGGTGCATTATAATTACGGCTATCCTACAAGCGATTTATTACTAAAACTACAGATCGTCAGTCCTGTGACTACCTAGTAAAGCTAGGACTTGGTCCGTCGCTGATGGAATTTTTCTTTTACAGTACCTTAATTTTATTTGTATTTCTTTTTAGTAATAACGACATTATTATAATTTACTTAGTATCTTTTATTTATGGTAAAAATAAATACTTCTACTAAAATAATAATAATTTTTTTCGGAGATTTTTCAGCTTTCTTTTTGGATCTTGAGAAAAACGTGTTGCTTTTCTTGCATTGGGAAAGATAGTTATATACGTTTTATTTAAGAATTAATAAATACGTCTTAAACTTAACATTTTAGAAAGGAAATATGGGTTTATTCCATGAAATCAATATTTTCCGAATCTCACCAAAATTTTAGTTACGTTGCATTATGCATAATATATTAAGTTATGTATGTATATGTATAGTTGTATTTAAGTTCAAGTGTGTGAGTGTTCAACTTTTGTGCACACCATTAAAAGATACAAACAAAAGTAGTACAGTTAGTGGAAGATGTACAAAAGCGGTCTTATCGCTAAAAGAGCGATTTCTTACAGACAACCTTTGGGTATAGGACAGGCCCTTGAAAAGCGGTTAGGAAGTACATCCAAAGGTGAAAAGACAATCACTGCGAATTTAGCGACAAATAGTGAGCTTTGAGATACTTTTACGAAGCATACGAGTGATTGAGCTTGTCTTATAGAGAGAGGAAGGGAATTCCAGAGCTTAACAGTTGCTACGGTTGGCGTAGAACGAAGAAGTGTGCTGTGGAATCTTAACCAGACTTGAGTTAGATCGAAGAGACCGATCATGGGTGTCGCTAAGAAACGCAAAGCGTTTTTTGAGGTAATGAGGTGTGTCAAGATGGAATAATACACTATATACTCGTAACAACGAGAGGATATGAGTATTCCTGCGAAGACGGATTGGGAGCCACTTGAGTTGCTTACGCAAGTTAGAGACATGGTAATACGGTGCTAAATTTCCTTGACAGTAGTAAGCTTGTAATTGGGTCAAACACAAAAACGTTAAAAAAGTGTTCAGGCTACATAAACTATAGATATTAATTATTTTATCGTGCAGGCATTTTTTAAATTCAAGGCAAAACTTTGAACGATTTGATTTCTAAAGTTTTTCAGATCTAATAACTAAAATATTAATTTAAGGATCTCTTTAGAGCGAAAATGTCCCCTTCTGTGGACTGTTCGGATAAGACGTCCTTCAGTTTGACAGTGATTTAAAAATATTTAAGGATCGATTAGTATCTTATTTGAATTAAAGAAACATTTGGAAACTAAGCAATAATTTAAATATGTGTTCTTTAAAAAATCATCGTTCCTAAATTACGAATAAAAACATATAAACATTTGTTCTGATATTTATAGTCTTCTTCTGTAGACACGTAAAATAGACAATGTTTTAAAAA
The DNA here is from genome assembly GCF_905220565.1 of Melitaea cinxia. Classification (NCBI taxonomy): domain Eukaryota; kingdom Metazoa; phylum Arthropoda; class Insecta; order Lepidoptera; family Nymphalidae; genus Melitaea; species Melitaea cinxia. The sequence goes on from NC_059401.1 coordinate 7,848,406, forward strand.
TTTGGAACCCATCCGATATTTATTTTTTTATCGTATTGGCATTGCTGTCTTCTCCAGTATTCATTTCTTCGTAACTCTGATAAACGATTTTGGTATCGATGAAGAATATTTATTTAAGGAGTTACACAGGATTTTGGTCATGTTTGGTGAGTCTTTCCTGTACTGCGTGTATGTTAGTAAGTAGACTCTTTAAAAATAAACTAGACCTAAGCTTCTATGCATATTAAGTAACTGATTGCAAAATCTAAATTGTTTTTATTCTAACTTCAATATGTAACACGCCATCTTTAATATATTTACAATTTTCTTTCCTGTAGACATATTTCCTGTAGATAAATTTTGCACATTTTAAGCGATGGTCCCTTAACTCCGCAACAAGTCTATGTTTTTTTTAACTTGCTACATTATTAAGTAAAGAGTTTTGCGTTACAACTATTAATTGGCATTTTACTAAGCGAGGTCATGGAAAAGGTGCACCTGATGGTGTTGGTAGGTGTATTAAGCGCATTTGTGACAGTCGTGTTGCAAAGAGAAATGACGTATCGAATTTAGATGATTTGATGGCATGTTTAAGTTTAAATTGTAGAGGTATAGAAACTTATAACATCGAAGAGTCGAAGTTTCCTGAAATCGATTAGGTTTTGTATGAGATTGCTTACACGTCCTTTTAAAGGCACGCTCGAAATACATCAAACTTTGTGCAGCAGAACTCAAATATTATCCGTGCTAGATGACTAAGTTGTTTAAACTGCACAGCCCATGAAGAATTCCGCCGAAGAATCCAGTTCGCATTACGAACTAGGATAAATTTAAATACAGTTTAAAGTCCCAAATTCCCTTACTAATTCTGTGTTATCTGAGTCTCATTTGGCCAATTTTTCGCCTGTTTCTTCTCAAGCAGGACCCTGAATCATCACGATAGTCCTGCTGGAGCTCACTCTATTCAGTATTCTGGTAGCCCAGGAACTAGTGAAGCTACTACTGATTCAATAACACCCGGTTACTTTGAAAGATTAACACCTGATAACTTAATTCAAAACTTAAATTTACCAAGCCAAAGACCCCTAAATAGAGTACGTCGCTTCGTTTCAGAGACTTCCAATTCTTCCGTAGAAATAAAACCAAAGAAACGACGATAAAATATATATTTTTTTCTTTAATTTTTACCGGAATTTGTCCTTTGTGATGACATGACATGTGATGATTATTCATTATTTTCTAATATATACCAATTTTATAATATTATTTTCTTTACTATGGGCAATGACTTTATTTTGAACATTTGTTTTCAAGCGCACGATTACATTATTATTATGAAACGTTTATTTTTAGAAAATGAGATTTTTCTGTATAATTTCGACAGGAAAGGACAGGTCCCTTCTGTGGTTAACTTTTGATTATTTTTTAATATCTAAAATACACGTATTATCAAATGTTAACTATTTAGTGATGATAGCGAATATTGTTTTGAGCACATTTAATTAGACTTTTCAAATGAATCGTAATAATGTAAGTGCTTAAATAAGGTTTATGTTATCGACTGTAGACAAGTAAGTCTTTTCTGTGGACAGATAAAAATAAAACTGTGATTCTTAGCGAAAGTGTGTAAGACTGATCTGTATCCATATTATTAACAATGATCAAAGAGTACAATGTAACTAAGGGCTGATTTTCAAAACGAAATTCGATGTTTTAATTTTAGGAAATTATGGATTACGCAATTTGTGTTTGACCCAATTACAATTAGGTATATGATTGTAATAACTTGTAATATAACTAAGTTATTAATAAAAGTAGTCGATTTATCGATTATATTAACGTCGACTATGTACTCGTATATGTAAGGACTTGAATGTGGAGTTAAAAATCTTAATTATAACTAATCTGATTATTTAGTTTTTAAATTTAGTTAGCTAGAGAAAATGCATGAGTACTGAAGTTTTTTTCTTATACGAGAATCTACTCAAACTATTTTTAACATGTAGTGGCGCTATTACACTATTACTTATTTACTATGTTGATAGCTTAATAAATTTGCAAAGAACTGCAGCAGTAAATTTGTAACTTTTTAGAATTAATAAATTAAAAAATAAAATAAAAACCGATTTCAAAAAAAATGTTACTAAATCTACTGCTAATAAGTTTAGTTAATATTTAGTCTGGCTCTACGTGCATCAAGCAGGACCTACAGGATAGATATGTTTACATACAGGATATGTTTTTTAGGTCATGATGTAACAGATTCAATTGCCATACGTGAAGATCGTATTAGTACTTTTAGAATTTACAGAAATAAACTTATCCTAGGTAAGTACTGTCAGATTTTAAATTTCAAGAGGTATGGCGTAAATTGCTTCTCTTTCAACTTTTTCAAAAACTTATAGTATATACTTAAAATCTTTAGCAGTTCGTAAAACATAAGGTAATATACTTTTACTACATTTACAAATGATTTATGACGGTCGTTAGATTAATACCAATGCATACCTACGATACTCATTCATTGCCGCCAAGCGACATAAGATCTCATCCGAAAACATCGTTATCTCCGTTCCCACTCAAATCATGGAACTATAAAATTTCGATGGTCCACGAACGAGGCATCACGATAACCATAAATTCGAGCCGAAACGGATGGGACAAATTTTTATAATGGGCCTCCCCCATTCGGTCTCTGCGCCGCGTTAATGACAGACTAACAGTTTGTTTTAACATCATTATAGGAACGTATCGGGCATTCCATCACAGGTACCTGCGCTCAGCGTATAGGTTACACATATGTACACATGGTAGGTACACATGTCGGAACAATGTGGTGGATTGATACAACAATATATATTCCTGATCTCATTGACTATACGCTAATAAACTAAAGAAAGTATTCACATGACCACAACCTTATGGGTATTTTGTTTGACTAAACTTTTAGCACCTAAAATTATACAATATTTATTAGTTATTATATCAGACTTTTTAGGTTAGGAATTTTTACAAAATAATATTAATGTTAAATATGAATCATTTTAAGTTTATGTTTGAGGTTGTTGAAGGAGTATAGGTGGAAAGGGTCTGCCCAGTAATATATCGGAGAGACAGCGACACGCATTCACAATTACCTTATCTCGCTTTAGCTTGGCTCCTGACATCAAGCGACAAATATTTGTGAACCTCGGAATTTATTGCGATTTGCTAAAGGATTTTTTTTGCACGCCTTTAAGAAGGCTTGCATTCCAGAAAACTGTTAACTAAGTAGCCTATTGAATATGAAGGCTGATAGTCTTAAATTTTTTACTTTCAACTCATTTTCATACATTATTTTTGATTTACGTAAAAGGTTTCATGAACTATTTTGATAATTTTTACGTTTCTAAAATAATAAATCAATTTTCGATGATTACAGAATAATTCTTAATTAAATTATTTATTTTTTTATACTTACTTTTTTACACGCTTCAGCCTGTAATATCCCACAGCTTGGCATATGTCTCTTTCTGATATAGGAGAAGTATCAGAGCTTAATCTACCACGCTGCTTCAATGCGGGTTGGCGAATATATTCCCTACCATAGTAGGGACTTGTACGAGATTAGTAGTTCTCTCAAACAACTTAAAAATAACAAGATACCGGGTGATGACGGAAACACAATTGAGCTTTTGAGAGCGGGCGGTATGCCAGTACTCAAGGTCCTCCAAAGACTCTTCAATTCCGTCATCCTCGAGGGCAAAACGCCAACGGCATGGATTAGAAGCAAGGTGGTGCTGTTCTTCAAAAAGTGTGATAAAACCATACTAAAAAACTATAGGCCCATCTCGCTTCTAATCCACGAACCGTCTCGCACGCAGGTTTGACGACTTCCAGCCTCCCGAACAAGCCGGGTCGGCGTAAAGGCTTTACACCATATACCACATACACTCGCTGCTGCAGGTTATACAGAAGACCGAGGAGCATAACTTGCCATTATGCTTAGTGTTTGTGGACTATGAGAAGGCCTTTGATTCGATCGAGACGTGGGCTGTGTTGCAAGCTCTTCAGAGGTCTCAAGTGGACTGCAGGTACTTTGAGGTGCTGAGGTACTTATACTCTAACGCCACAATGTTGGTCCGATTACAGGACCAGAACTCGAAGCTAATATCACTTCAGCGAGGCGTGAGGCGAGAGGATGTTATTTCCCCGAAGCTGTTTACCGCCGCGTTAGAGGACGCTTTCAAGCTTCTGGACTGGAAATGATTCGGCATCCACATCACTGGCGAGCACCTTACCCTCCTCCGTTTTGCCGATGATGTAGTATTATGGCTAAGACCTTGGAAGACTTGAGTGCAATGCTCGAGCATCTCAACAGTGTTTCCCAAAGAATGGGTCTTAAGCTGAACATGGAAAAGACGAAAAATGTTCTCGAAGCTATTGACCATTACATATACCTAGGACAGTCAATACAGCTAGGTAAGTCCAACTTCGAGAGCGAGATCTCTCGCCGAACCTAACTCGAATGGGCAGCGTTCGGGAAACTACGGAAAATCTTTGCGTTCAATATCTCGCAGTGACTGAATACGAAAGTCTTCAACCAGTGTGTTGCTAGTGATGACATATGGATCCGAAACGTAGTCGCTAAATATGGGCATCATAAAATCGCTCAGCGGGCGATGGAAAGGGCAATGCTCGGTATTTCCCTAATTGATTCAAAAATGAGGATATCCGTAGGTGAACCAAGGTAACCGACATTGCTCGAAGGATCGCACAGCTGAAGTGGCAATGGGCAGGGCACATAGCTCGAAGAACAGATGGCCGATTGGGGGGGGGGGGGGGGGAGGTTCTCGAGTGGCGACAGCGTACCGGGCGCCGCAGACAGTTGGCAGGCCCCCCACGAGGTGGACTGACGAGCTGGTCAGGATTGAGAGAAGACGCTGGATACGTGCTGCTCAGGACCGATCGTCGTGGATAAAAGTAGGGGGGCTTATGCCTAGCAGTGATGATGATGTGATCAGTAACGATCGTTATCAGGTGTACATGTTAACAACCGGAACTGACGGCTTAACGTGCCCTCTGAGGCACGGTGGGGAGACCCACAAACACTAGAGAAGAAATAACAGATCTAGAGCGGAAATAAATATTTGTATGAACACAAATAAAAGTAGACTACGAGCGGGAATCGAACCCGTTACCGTCAGTATTTAGATGCCGCTGACCCAGCACACGCACCATTACACCAGGGCGTTTGTCTTTTTTGCACACCAACACAAAATTTAAAAAAAAAAACAATTAAACAAGTAAACAAAAATAATAAAGTTAACATTAGTTGCAACAGGCGTTGTTATCGCTAAATCAGCGATTTCTTCCGGGCAACCTATCTGCACAATAATATGCAAACTATCCTGGTTTCGTATATTAAAAAGCGTAAAATGACAAAAATAGGTCCTTTGAAAGTTTTTTGCCTCTTTTCCTTAGAAGAGGCAAAAAACTTTTTCGATCGTAAATTACTCTCTAATTTTTTGCATTATGAGTCGTGCAATATTTAGTTTAAATTAATTGAATAATGTTTATCACAATTTTTGATGATGTGCAATAATTTTACTGGTTGTTTTTCAGGTTTTTTTTTTAATTATCTTTGAGCTAGTGAAACTTATAAATTGTATTTTTATGAATGATAAATTCAGTCAATCTAATAAATGGAACTTGGAGACGTGCACTTTTGGATTTTCCCATTTTTTTTATTGATTACAGAGATCTTATGTCTGCTGAGTATACCTATTAGCAATTCTGTGTACTGTTTACACATATAGTTAAGCATTTGTTCTACACCCAATGACTACTCGCATTATGTATTTTCGACATTCTTTATTACGTAAATATTATTAAATTATAAGCATACTAAAAAATAATCAGAAATATTTTTTTTTTTTTTAAGAAATAAATCTTTATTTATACAAAATATTATACATATTTACAATTCAAAACTTAAGAACTAAATATTTACAGATAGTTTTGGTATAAATCATGTCCGCGTGGAATTGTGCCAAGAATGCTGGCAGCATTTCCCCGTTGAATCGCTATGCCGATTCTTTGGGCAAAAAAATGCACCAGCCCTCTTGTCACCAGTGGAGGCAATAAGGCGAGGTGTTATCTCATTTAAAAAATGTTTAGCACTGCTACTCCAAGGTCCAAGTGTTTCGACTGCAAACGGCACAAAGATGTAATTTGGAATTAGTGACGAATATTTGTGCCGTTTAGTCGTTTCAGCTTTTTCCGCTGCGGCTCCCGCTTTTAAGGCTGTTTCCCTGACATGAGACGGAGCAAGTGTGTCAACGCAGGTTGCGTCCCACAAAAGCGCCCGTCCCCTTTCCCAGGGAACCAACGTCAATCCATCAGGTCTCTTGCCATCATTGCGACTAATTCCATTTGGCTCGATAAGAGCAGGAACGTCGATGGTGGCAAGAGCTCTTTTTATGGTATCGTTTAGGGAACCGTGGCGGGAAAATCTACCTGAACTCTTGTTACAGGAAAGGCCGTGTAGTCCGAAAGAATCGACCTCTTTTCCGCACGGACATCTGTGTTCAAAGCACAATGGAGCTCCCAACCGGAGACCGAGAGCAATTCTAAAACTTTCATTGTCTAAAAGTGTCCCAAGATTTTTTGACGGCATTGCGTGTAACCAGTGACCTGACTCTTTATTTGACACAGCTAGAAGCCTGGCACGGTTTTTGTCACTTGTAAGATTTTGCGTCAAACTTATATGAGTATTGTGAACTATTGGTATATCCCAAAGTTTTTGTTTTGTAACGTCCTTCGGGATATCGCCATTAGGACACATTAACTTCCAGTTTTCTATTGCGTCTGTAGCATCTGTAATTTGGACTGAATTAGATTTTAAGATGTCAGAACATAAACCCTTGATACTATGCACAAAAGCAAGAAACGCAGGAAGAGCGACACTCGAAATTTTTCTCACGCCGATGCCACCATCTCTAATTGATAAAGTAGCTTGGGTCCATGAATTTTCATCAAAAGATAAATTTAGAATTTTTTCTAATGAATTTTTTAAAGTGGCATCAAGTTTTTCGGTCATTCCAGGAAATTTCCAAATTGGGCTTGCGCGTAAAATATACATTAATTTTGGGACAAATAGACAATATTTTAATATAGTGTAGGCAATATGAGAATTTAGAGTGCCCAATTTGTCAGTGTTTTCAACAAATATTTTAATTTTACTATCCAAAATTGGCTGTATGCCTTCATCAAAAAGTGGTGCACCTAGAAGACAAAGTGTACTTCTTTGATGTATTTTTAAATAAGGAGCAATTTTATTAAATAATTCCGTTTCCAAATTAATTTTGGAAAGTGATAGAAGATCTGTGAAAAAAATTTCACATTTTGAAAAATTTAATTTGAGACCAATTTTATCAAACTCGTTTTTAATTTTGATTAAGTCTTCAACGACATCGTCCACTTTACCTCCTATGGTTCCATCATCTAGGTACCATATTATGTTCAATTTTGATTTTAAATTTAAGATACATTTGTGGATACCTAGACTAAAAAGAGCTGGACCTAGCTGCTGGCTCTCCTTGCTGAACGTCGACATTAGAAAAAATTGTATTCTCGCCAAAAAGTAGGTTAGATGGTGAACTGCAACATTGCCAAACATAAGGATAAATTTCAGGAAGATGTAATAAAAATATAAATACAATTTTAATTTATAAGTGTGATTACATATGTGTATAAACACATATCTACCGTCGTCGGTTCCCAAGGCACAACAGCCGGCACATATTGTTACTTTTTGTAATAAGGAAAATATATATACTAATAATAAAAAAAATACACCCAGACATATCCAAACAGTAACAACAGTTCTGGTATAGTGGTGGGTGTACCATGTACGCGTCTAAACACCCGATTCCCTCTCGGGATACAAATATTTCTTTTGGTTTGGATGTCTGTCCTTGTGGATCTCCCCATCGTGTGTCGGACAGCACGTTAAGCTGTCATCCCGGTTGTCATTACATACACCTAATAGCGATCGTTACTCATAGTAGGGAATATATCCGCCAACCCACAATGAAGCTGCGTTGTGGAGTAAGCTTCCTTCTCCTCACTTCAGCCTATCGCAATCCACTGCTGGACATAAGCTTTCACAAGTTCGGGCTAAAAATGGCGTGAACTCATGTGTGTTGCCCATAGTCACCACGCTGGGCAGGCGAGTTGGTGACCGCAGAGCTGGCTTTGTCGCAGCGAAGACGCTGCTGCCCGTCTTCGGCCTATGTATTTCAAAGCCAGCAGTTGGATGGTTATCCCGCCATCGGTCGGCATTTTTAGTTCCAATGTGGTAGTGGAACTGTGTTATCCATTCGTCGCCTCTAACGACACCCACCGGAAGAGGAAGGGTGGCTTTATTCTTTACTGCCGTAACCACACAGCAGAATCCTTCTCCTGCATGAAGAAAAAGGCCTATGTACAGCAGCGTGATGTTACAGGCTGAATATATCAATCAACTTAGACTTGGAGCTGGGTCACGCTACTGGGTCACTGCAAATTATTCCATGCTATTTAGATTATAAAAACACATCAATTATCACAAGATATATACAAAAAATTAAAAAATATTTTACCTGCATTTGCAATTGCTCTCAAACAATAAAACGCGTATTATTATTTATTATTTATAATATATACAAATCGAATAAATCTCGTTTATTTTTATTCAACAAAATAAGATTTCGGTATAAAAGAAAATACCATACCAGTTCCATTCCTACCGCAACTCATTACGACCATAAAATAAAAGAATCAAGTGTAAGGCAAAACCGCATGCCCACCGTGACTCGATCAAAGGTGACTTTTAATTGATTTTAGGCGAACGAGCTCTCGGGCGACAGTAAAGAAATTGACATTTCAATGGCAAAAAAGGAAAGGAGTAGCAACGACGAGAGTGGTCGTACGGCAATGATTTAGCGCGTCTTCGGCGCAGGCACTAAGCCCGGGTTCCCATGGGAAAACGTCCGCAAATATTGACACTACAGCAACATGTTTATATGCACTTAATGCATCGCTCACATTTTTTTACAATTTATTTGTTTTACGCGAGCGAGGCAGACGGAACGTCGGCCTCTTGTTTGTGTTCTTTTTTGTTGTAATTCTATTTAGCAGGTAATATCTTACCTCCGTTATGGAATGATAAACTTAAAACCGCACTTCATTTCGTTGTTTTAATATTGAAATATAAACCTTTGTGTGTTTATTTAGTTTTAATTTTAAATAATATAAATATATCAAATAAAAAAAGTGTAAATTAGATAATTTATTTTTAAGTTTTTTTTTACAAACTAACAAAATGTGATGAATAACAGAGGCCTGTTTTACCAGTGGCTTTAATTGATATATTTTTCTTTTTCGCTAACACACTGAACTTTATCTTTCAAATATTTGTATTCGCTACCATTGAATCTAAAAGTCATAGTTTATTAATTGAGCTGATATATATTAGGTAATTTCATGTCCTGCTAATAAATTCTGTGAGTAACTTTTGTTCAAGACAAACTTTATCGACAACCGATAAAGCAATCAAAAATACTGTTCATATTTTTTATTAAAGATAGTTTCATACTTTTACCCAGAAGTAAAGATAAACAAGGGTTAAAAATCGTGTAGGAGTTAAAATATTGTAATAATAAAATATTTAAGATTTTTAAAATGCTAGCGAAAGTCTTTAAACAATAATTAATTTTTTTTTAACAAATAAAGTAAATACTTAAGTTAATTCCAACCATAAATATAATTGGCTCTTGTACAAAACCTTGCTTACGTATAAATTGAGTCTATTTACAAAAAGGTCCTTAAACATAGTAGATAGCTAAGTAAAATATAGCGTTACAAGTAGTTGGGGCTACATTTGTAGTTCGACTAGACTACTCGCACAGCTCACTCTCGAACTGGTTACGTAGAACTGTCATTACGGATACAGTCTTCTCTTAGGTTTACTCCGGCCACGGTTCAGCATGTAATATCCCACTGCTGGGCATAGGCTTCTTTCTTCATATTGGAGATGGATCGGAGCTTAATCCACCACCATGCGCCATTGAGGGTTGGTGGATATATTCGCACTACGAGTATCGATCGTTATCGGGTGTATATAACAACAACCGGGACCGACTGCTTAACGTGATCTCTAAGTTACGGTGGGGATACCCACAAAAAAACACATCCAAACCGGAAGGAAATATTTGTACAAATAAAAATATCCATCCCGAGGGGGAATTGGACCCGAAAAATGTCGGTTGTTAGGCGCCTAGATGAAACACGCACCACTACACCATAGGCTTGTTACGCCGGCAATTTTAAGGTAATTTCAGTAATACGAACTAATCCTATAATTAGTTCTTCTGATATATTTTTAACCAGTGCCTAACGTAGCCTAAGAATTAAGATTGATGCTTATAATTTTCAAAAATGATTAACTTTCTTCAAAATTTTACTTTTTATATCATCTCTTATGGACAAAAATTCAACAAACGTAATTGAAATATATATTATATCATTTTAGTTGTTACCCCAAAAATAAATTTTAGTAGCTTTTAAAATTGTGGAATTGCTTTTACAAAATCTCAACCCTTACTTCACCCCTTTAAGGGATAAATTTCAAGCTAACTAAAATCCTATATACATATACGCTATGGTTAAGATGTTTGCCTCCCTTTTTAGAAAAATACCTCATAATTACTCCACTTAAGTTATATATCATTTTATAGATAATCGCTTGCCTTACCGGCATCAACAACTAACAAATTTATTATTGCTTTTATTTTGTGAATTAATTAATTATTAAAATTATATAATTATGACGGCTTTAATTTTGAAACAATAACGTCAACACGATTGACGGTCGGTAAATGATTTGTTCAATTTCAAATCAAGTCACGTATAAATACTTTTTTTGTAATTTTGTAAGGTGATAATTATTATACTTATTAAATGCGAATTATTCGCACGGGTATAACTAGTACCATAATAAGAAATTAAATAGTATTTATGTATTTGTAATAAAAGCCTAAGTAAAAATTTCCATGTTTCAAACTCCAGATGTGATAGATTTCCACAATAACCTAATACAAGATATGACAATCACCCCCCTTAAGTAGAATTTTCACAAAATTTGAACCAGTTATTTACTTAGTTAGTATGTTACATATTAATATACTTTAAAACAATGATATCAACAATGCATTATATATAAAATAAATTAATAATTCATTTTCAGATTTTATTTCCAGTAATTTGAAACACATATAAAACCCAATCGTGTTAACAATGCTGACAAGAAATGAGCCAAATTAAAATACTTAATGTATAAATCTTATATGTGGCCATGTTTTTATTATAGATTTATTATGTGTATAGATTAAAGCAGCCTACCGCGGTGTTAGGGACGGCAATTTGCGGTTAGAATAATGGGTCAAAATTATGAGTTGTCCTTGGAGTGTCCATATGGGAATGTGCAACTTATTGTGTCACGTCCCCTCTAATTATTTATGTCGATGTGGATGCACAAATTATAGCCTTTCGATGCCGACTCAAGTTAAAATGAATAAAACTTTTATACCTTCTGATCCAATTACTTATATATTTTGTTTTGTTCTAATATTTAAATTCGATTCAGACTCACCATGACGTATAGAGTGTCTACATAAGAATAAGAATGCCGAATATACTGGTTTTTCGGCTAAGTAGGTACTAATTACCAAATGCTTTTTAAGGATGTTTTATTATTATTAATGTTCAGTAGCTTTTACGTCTTAAATCAATATGTGTTAAAATATGACTGAAGATGATCCTACTTGTAATAAGGTATACTACAATGTATATATAATAAGGTATATATTGAAGAGAAAAAGCAATAAAAAATATATACAAGTTCTAAAACAAAAACGTAATAAATAAATAAAACAAGATCTCGAATAGATCTCAAATGTATTACACATACCTACGCAAATAAATACTAAAGTTTTATATTTACCTACCTAACAAATTACGTTGAACTTAAGACATCAAAATCAATTATTATTCTCAAATCGGACTTATTTCTCGAGTTATTTATCATTATAATCTTGATCATAAAATGAAAAAGACGCTGAATAACTTATTTAAAACGTTTCCACGGGAGTATGGACTTTGTAAAGAGGGCATGAAAGATATTTGTTCTCTGCTAACGATCGATATGATGCTTGGAGCTATTTCGATTTGGGATACATGAATGCATGCAAAGGATTTTGACTGTTTACGACTTCGTGGGTGGTTGTGGGCGTGGCGTCACCTGGTCTGTTCTTACTTAAGGATACCGTGTATACCCGTTTCGTTTCTCGGCCGCTCCCACAGGACCTTCTTGTTAAGGTATTTTTTGTTCCTCTCGTCTTGCTTTAAGAGATGGTCAGACGGGCAAATATTTACTCACGATTTTCGAAATCTTATTATCATACTACCAGCTTTGAGAATGATTCCTTATACGAATTATCGTGTTGTCTTATTTTTACATTACTGTTAAATTGACGAATAAAATTTTATGTAAAATATATACGATAGTAGTAATTTCATTCAAATATATTAATTAATACATAAAAGGTAACATAGTCGGCCTCGGTATGAATTTGGACAAAACGAAAGTTATGTTTAACAACCAGATCATACCGAGACCGGTATCGGTCGATGGTACCCTTCTCGAAGTTATTCAGGATGTTTACCTAGGCCATACCATCCAACTGAGTCGCAACAGCTTCAAGAAGGAGGTCGATAGGAGGATTTCGTTGAGCTGGGCGGCGTTTGGCAGGCTTTCGTCGAGTCTTCACTTCGAAGATTCCGCAATGCTTGAAGACAAAAGTCTTCGAGCAACACGTCCTGCCTGTGTTAGCATACGGAACCGAGACATGGACACGTCAAAACACAGTGTGGGACGTCCTCCGACCCGCTGGACCGACGATCTATGTAAGATTTCCGATGTAGGTTGGATGAGGATTGTGGAAGGCCTATGTCCAGCAGTAGACTGCATTAGGCTGAACTGACTGACTGACTGACTAACTGACTGACATAAAAGGAAACATTTTTGTTTAAGTTAATAGATACAACCCTTCGTTACTAAAATAAGAGATTTTAACAGGTATGATCCATATCGTAATACATGTTGTAGATAGGTTACTACTACTGAAATATAAAAAATTGGTTTTAGACCTTTAATTACTTAGTAAATTGATTAAACTATTTTATTTTATAGAACCAGATACTTTTTCCGTGTACCTATCTACTGACATATATTTATAATAAAACTGCAACGGGACCAATTCTGGATCTTTTTAAACTAAATTTTGAAGGTCACCTCTGCTCTTGGGTAAATACACTCTGAAGTTCAAATGTTATTTTTTTTCCTGTCTGACTGTCTGTCTGTCTATCTGTCTGTTGTTGTCTGAGACGCACACCTCACCTAAAACACTGGAGAGTTAAATTGAGAGAATAGTTCGAAATGATTAGATAACGCATTTTCTGATTTCATTCATTTTTTTTTTTTTATTATAAAGAAGATATTTTAAAAATTTACCTGTACATCTCAAAATCTTCAGATTGTTAGTTCACAATATAACTTTTGATGTAGGTCCAAAATAAATTGAAAAACAGAATGTGCAGATATCTTCAACTATTTGCTTTATTTTAACAAAGTCGCCGATACCTATAGTAAAAATTTATGCACGCCAATTCAAAAAATTTCTCGCAAACCTATCGACACTGAAGATAAAAATGTAATATGTAATATAAATAAATAAATAAAATAATAAATAGTAAATATCTGGCTGAGTGTCTGAATATCTGTCTATTTAACCGACTTCCAAAAAAGGAGGAGGTTCTCAATTCGACTGTATTTTTTTTTTTTTTTTTTTTTTTTTTTTTTTTTTTTATGTATGTTACATCAGAACTTTTGCCCGTGTGGACCGATTTCGACAAATTTTGTTTTAATCGAAAGGTGGTGTGTGCCAATTGGTCCCATTTAAATTTATTTGAGATCTAACAACTACTTTTCGAGTTATATCTAATAATGTGTTTTTACTTGACGCTTTTTTCGTCGACCTACGTTGTATTATACCGCATAACTTTCTACTGGATGTACCGATTTTGATAATTCTTTTTTTGTTGGAAAGGGGATATCCCTAGTTTGGTACCGTGATAAGGAAACTAGGATCTGATGATGGGATCCCAGAGGAATCGAGGGAAACTCTTGAAAATTCGCAATAACTTTTTACTGGGTGTATCGATTTTGATAATTTTTACTTTAATCGAAAGCTGATGTTTATCATGTGGTCACATATAAATTTTATCGAGATCTGATAACTACTTTTTGATTAATCTTTGATAACGCGTATTTACTTGACATTATTTTCGTCACCTTACGTTGTATTATACCTCATAACTTTTTACTGGGTGCACCGATTTTGACGTTTCTTATATAAATTAAAAGCTACTATTCGTCACGTGGTCCCATCCAAATTTAATTGAGATTTGATTAGTAATTTGTGAGTTATATCTAATATTGCGTATTTACTTGACGGTTTTTTCGTCACCCTACATTGTATTATACGTTATATCTTTTTACTGGGTGCACTGATTTTGATCTTTTTTGTATAAATCAAAAGCTAATACTTGCCATGTCGTCCGTTTTAAACATGATTGAGATATAATGAGCAATTTTTGAATAATCTTTGATGACACGTATTTACATGACGATGTTAAGACGACTGTGGTCATGTTCAATATTTTGCCACAACGCCATCTATCAAAATTTAATGAAATTACTTCGTTGACTATCGATCAAATTACAATATTCCACTAGAGTAGAGAGTAGCAGTTTATTCGTTATAAATATATTTGTGCTTTTAATTTTTGAGTTATCGCTAATACTGGGTATTTACTTGGCTATTTTACGTGCCGGCCCCGGAATGAAAAAATTGAACAGTAAAATCTACTGAACGAATGACCTTGTTAGAGATGGCGTTCAGACGTTTTCTAATAACGCAATTAGGTTCTGATAGATGGCGTTATTAGATTCATTTATTTACAATTTTATATAGTAATAATATATTTCTCAGACTAGTAAGCCTTTTTGTGCCTATTTAGACAGTTGATCTGAAGGGGTAAACTCCAGTCGTGCATCGGAGCTGTGTGAAAACATGAACAGTACATATTTTTAATAAAAAAGACATAAACCGTAATTCAATATAAATCCGCTTCAACTAAAAAACCCGCCGTAATAAGCGATGTCAGCGCTTCGCGCGAATCGACGACGGGCCTTTTATGAAATTTCTGCCTACAATCGCTAACAAAATGTTAGAAATAACAGTAGAACATTACATAATTCTACAATTTTATAATGTCGCGTTATATGGAATACGAACAAAGTATTACTATTTTTTCATCGATCTACGTTGTATTTATTACTCTTCGATGTAATTGAAGTCGGTTTTTTTTTCGTTTGCGAGCAAACACAATTATATTGGAACATTATCATGGTAGTTTGACCTCGAGTAATTATGTTTGCTCGCAAACGAAAAAAAAAAGACTTCAATTACATCGACAAGTAATACGTAGGTAGCCTGTAAACTACAACAGTCAATGAAATACGCTCTGTTAGGATAATTCAAAAAATACTCGTCATATATTGATTAAATTTAAATGGAACCACATAACAAGCACCAGCATTCGAATAAAAAACAAATCATCAAAATTGGTACACCCAGTAAAAAGATATGAGGTAGCCCGTAGCATACAGAAAAAAAGGTCATATTGACTACCTCCTGCGTTTTTTAAAGTTGGTTTAAAAGAGGTCCTATTGGAACATGGGTCTTTACGTCCATCTTGTGTCGAGAAATTGAAGTTCAAAAAACGCTGTATAACTAATTAATTTTTGTACCTAATTAACGAGTTTAATCTTTATATGTAGTACCTGGGTGACCGAGCTTAGCTTGGTATTTTTAGTAAATCGTGTGTTTTGGAAATCATATTTAAATACGAATTACATATTGATAAAATGTGAATAATATTTTTCGATTTTACCGATATAATAATAAAAAATATGAACTGGCTATTTAAATAAAAAATAACGAGTGCAATTAGAAAAAAAAAAAAAAAAAATCGATTTGGAGGTATGAGTATTTGAACTGTGGTCTTTTCGGTTGATCGGAACCGGCCGATTTCCCACCTGAGCTATTACAACTTTATTTACAGTTGCGAAATTTACCTTCATATTCTTACGATACTGTAGCGATTTTTTAATTGCCTAAAAACAGGGATAAAATGACATTTTCTAAAAAATGAATCCTAGCTAGATTTATTTATCTCCCCCGAAATCCCCTGCATATTAAATTTCATGAAAATCGTTGGAGCCGTTTCCGAGATTCAGATTATATATATACTAGAATTTCTCGTTTAATAGTATAAGATAACAGGAATGGTACGAATTAAATGGGTCAGTCAAATTATTGTTTGTCTGTTAATAATAATACAACACAAATTTAAGAAAAATATGTAAATTTAGTCTATTTTAGACAATTCGTCATAGATAAAAAAATAATTTATTACGATAATAATGATTAATCGTGTCATCTATTGTACAGTTCAGTTGTACAATGGTACATTTACATTATCTGTACAAGCTGCAATACATTACAATTTAAATAAATATAAATTTCGTTCCAAGATAGGGAAATGGCCTATTCTTGTTTCCGTGTAAAGACAACTTAGTACAAGTTCAGGAAGAATGATAGTCTGTGTAATGCTAAAATCCCAATGTCTCTTGTACTTTCTTACTAGGCATCCTAGATAAAAGAGATAATTTCGTTGTATTATCATCTCATTATTTCTTGAAACAGTTGTATCTGTTCTTAGTACCGTAATATATAGGTACATATAATGTCTATAACTCACAGGATGTTAAAATAGTTCGTGAATTTCTAGATTTTTCACTTGATATATTACTGTTTTTTATTATGTATTTTCTGTATTTTCGTAAAGATAATGTAATTTTTGTTATGAATCACATTCTGTACTTGCATCATAATTATGACCACTATGAAATAGATAGAGAAAAAACTTGAAAAAATGATGCTATTATTTACTAGCACACTTTTATCACGCAGTTAATTTTTAATATGTTTTGACAGACAAAACTAACAAAAAATCTGAAAGAACATTACTTACTGGCATGAATCGCTCTACTTAATAATACGTTCGAAAGTCCAAAAAAATCATCCTAAAAAATTTCAGAACAAAAATGCAAATAATTAAACACAAGATTTATCTCAAGATACAATTGTACTTGTAAACTACGTGTGAACTAGAACGAAACAGGTCTCAGTTTATAAAGCAACCGTGAAATTTACGACTCGTTAAGATATATTACCATTTATTTTTCCGTCAAAACTTTTAGGCCGTGTCCGTGAGTAATTGAAAACTGCGCCATTTTAAAGGAAAAAAAAAAACTAGTGAAACTACGCTTTACTTGTTAATTCCTTTCTTTTAAGTTTTTAACCGACTTCCAAAAAAGGAGGAGGTTCTCAATTCGACTGTATTTTTTTTTTATGTATGTTACATCAGAACTTTTGACTGGGTGGAGCGATTTCGACAAATTTTCTTTTAATCGAAAGGTGGTGTGTGCCAATTGGTCCCATTTAAATTTATTTTAGATCTAACAACTACTTTTCGAGCTATATCTAATAATGCATTTTTACTTGACGCTTTTTTCGTCGACCTACGTTGTATTATACCGCATAACTTTCTACTGGATGTACCGATTTTGATAATTCTTTTTTTGTTGGAAAGGAGATATCCCTAGTTTAGTATCATGATAGGGAAACCAGGATCTGATGATGGGATCCCAAAGAAATTGATGGAAATTCTTGAAAATCCGCAATAACTTTTTACTGGGTGTACCGATTTTGATAATTTTTAATTTAATCGAAAGCTGATGTTTGTCATGTGGTCACATATAAATTTCATTGGGATCTGATTACTACTTTTTGAGTAATCTTTAATAACGCGCAGTTACTTGAGTATTTTTTCGTCGATCTACGTTGTATTACTCGTCGATGTAATTGAAGTCGGTTTTTTTTCGTTTGCGAGCAAACACAATTATTACTTACGATCACTGACGCCCTAAATGAACAGTTGTAACTGAAACAACGTAAAACGGCTCCTAACTAATTATACGATATCATGAGCCAAACAAATAATATTTTATATTATTTTTAACCGACTTCCAAAAAAGGAGGAGGTTCTCAATTCGACTGTATTTTTTTTTAATGTATGTTACATCAGAACCTTTGACCGTGTGGACCGATTTCGACAAATTTTTTTTAATCGAAAGGTAGTGTGTGCCAATTGGTCCCATTTAAATTAATTTGAGATCTAACAACTACTTTTCGAGTTATATCTAATAATGCGTTTTTACTTGACGCTTTTTTCGTCGACCTACGTTGTATTATACCGCATAACTTTCTACTGGATGTACCGATTTTGATAATTCTTTTTTTGTTGGAAAGGAGATATCCCTAGTTTGGTGCCATGATAACGAAACTAGGATCTAATGATGGGATCCCAGAGAAATCGAGGGAAGCTCTCGAAAATTCGCAATAACTTTCTACTAGATGTACCGATTTTGATAATTCTTTTTTTGTTGGAAAGGGGATATCCGTTGTTTGGTACCATGATAAAGAAACTAGGCACTGATGATGGGATTCTAGAGGAATGGAGGGAAACTCTCGAAAATCCGCAATAACTTTTTACTGGATGTACCGATTTTGATAATTTTTAATTTAATCAAAAGCTAATGTTTATCATGTGGTCACATATAAATTTTATCGAGATTTGATAACTACTTTTTGAGTAATCTTTGATAACGCGTAGTTACTTGACAATTTTTTCGTCGATCTGCATTGTATTACTCGTCGATGTAATTGAAGTCGGTTTTTTTTTCGTTTGCGAGCAAACACAATTATTGTACGAGTATCTTGGCGCACATAACGTCAGAATCACTTAATGAATTTAATATAACTGGACACGAATCGAGTTCTACTGCGGACTAGGACACTTTGCAGTTTTTATCCATAAATTTGGCGCAATTTCCTTGGGAGAAGGGAAGCCAAAATGTATACTTAATCATAAGTTTTTATAAGTTTTCATAAGTAATCATAAGTTACGTCACAAATAACATTAAGTTAGAAAAATTTACTTTTGTAAAGTAATTCCGCTTACGTTCACGTAACGGTGCTTAAGTAATAGGTGAAATTACTTACTTCAAAATGTTAGGTAAGTATTTAGTTGATTTAAAAATTTAAAAATGTTTAAAACTTATAAAAAATTGTAAAGTGAATTATGAGCATAATAATGAAGCATTACATATTAATTTTTATAAATAAACTAGTTGTGCCCGCGACTTCGTCATCGTGGAATTTAACAAAAAGTTAGATATTGTTCAGTTTGCTGTGTTATAAAATAACTAATTTCTAAAATAAAATTACTCTACTTACGCTACTCCTTATTACATCAGCTATCTGCCAGTGAAAGTCCAGTCAAAATCGGTCAAGCTGCTTCAGATGTTAGCTGGAACAAACAGACAGAAGGACAGACAAAAATTGTAAAAAAATGTAATTTTGGTAGATATATGTAACATCGTGTAAACATCCATACGTATTTAGTAAAAAGCGGTTATTTTAATATTACAAACAGACACTCCAATTTTATTTATTTTGTATAGATGTATATAGATGTTATTTCTTCGTCAAGACCATTCTACATAGATAAACATTGTCCAATATATATAATATTAGGACACCTTTTTGACTCATAACTTAAGAGATACAGGAATATGAACATTAAAGTGGGTATGTTGCTCTGGGAGGAATCAACACTATAATAGTAACTTAAAACTTTAAACTTTTGTTTTCAATCAAAGTATTTCAAGTATCGTAAGTGATATGAATGTTAGTTATTTGATTATTATTATATATTGTTTAATTTTTTAATTTTCTATATGTATGTTTTAAGTGTGCTTTTGAAATAAATAAATAAAAAATAACTAAACTCGGAATAAATAGTGAAAAAGTTCGATATCCAGCGAAGAGGGCACGGGTTCACTTAAGACATTAAAAATAGATCGTATTCGCGAGAAAAGTCTTGTATCTATTTAACTAGTTCTAAGAATATATAATAACTTACTCGATACTAACTTCGACTTTACCCAAATATATATATACACTTACTGTGATTTTGTCTAGAACAAAACACCCAACCAACAGTAGGAATTTCATACAGTAATTAACTAATATTCATTTAAGCTATTTATAATATTGAGTTTTATTTTGTTTAGAGTCTGGTACCGACTAAAAGTCTTTCAGTAGATAGCACATACAAATATTTAGTATTTTATTTATTTATTTATTTATTTTCAAAAGCACACTTACAACATACCTACATATAAAAATTTTAAAATTACAAATATATAATAACAAAGTATCTGATATGCATGTCACTTACAAGTGTACATAACATTTTGGAACACAATGTTTAAAAGCACAAAAAATCACAAATAAATTAAAATATTTGAACTTTAGATATACCTACATTAATATAGTTCAACACTTATCTTTCTTAAAATAACCAAAATCAAAAATAGAGATAAAGAACATGTTATTATCATATACATTTATAAAATTAAACAATTGGACAATTTAATCAAAATAACGATTAGAAACAAATTATCATTAATTAAGTAATTAAGAATAGGGAAATAACAAAAGTCAAATCAAATTGTCAAAAAATTCCAAATATAAAAATTAAAATTAAAATCAAAATTAAAATTAAAATCAAAATCAAAGACAAATCAAAATCAAAATTAAAATCAAAATCAAAATTAAAATTACTGCAAAATAAACTAAAATAAATTAAATATATTTTTTAAACTAATCATACATTTTATAATAATTAAGTAACTTACATCTAAAGACAGAGAGAGAGTCGTGAAAAATGTCAATGCCTGGAATCGATTTACTGACACTATTATATTTGTTACACAAACGCACTAGGGGAGCTAGTTTTCCAATGTGAGACTTTACGCATGGAATGTAAAATATCTTGTGCGCGTGGGTACTTCTGTGTGTCCTAGAGGGAACCGATATGATTATCCTCTCTGTTATTTCAGAATTGGTAACCCTATTATGTAATATATTGTGCAGGAAAGTCAGATCTGAAACCTCACGCCTACTCCGAAGAGAAATCATGTGGAACCTTGCCAAACGCTCCCCGTACACTTGTCTGTGCGAAAAATTGCTTTCGTAAAAAGCATGATGCCTCGTGAAAACACGCTGAATGCTCTCAATACGCTGAGAATGTATACTGTACTGAGGATTCCAGATAACACTGGCGTACTCAAGACAGCTGCGCACTAGAGAATTATATAATATCGTTTTTGTTCGCCTTGAGAAATCCCGTGTTCCACTTGATAAAACCAAGATTTCGTGCAGCTTTAACAACTATATTATCAACATGTGCCACAAAAGTTAAACGGCCGTCTATGATAACTCCTAAGTCTTGTGATTTCTCTTGCAAGATAACATTTCCAATAGAGTAACTAGAGACAAGTGGCTTTTTCTTCCGGCTAAATTTTATATGGATACATTTGCCTACGTTAAGAGTCATTTTATTGTGATGACACCATTCTATTATATTATTGAGATCGCTTTGCACCGAATCTATGTCTGAATTGGTTTTAACTATTTTGTATATTTTCAAATCGTCCGCAAATAGTGAACATGTCAAATAGTGAACAGTGTCATGTATGAAAACAAGAAACAGAAGGGGGCCTAAATGAGAGCCCTGTTGAACCCCACTGTCAGCAAAGTACGTATTGGACTCAAAGCCATTAACAACAACTTTAAGAGGTCTTTTTGTTAAATACGATTGAAACCATCCAATAAGTGTATTCCCAATGCCATACTGTTGTAGTTTATAATAAGTATTTGATGGTTTACTTTGTCGAAAGCGCAGCTAAAATCAGTATATATAGCGTCTACCTGGTCCCCCCCATCTATCGCCAGTGCCAAGTCCGAAGTGAAAACCGTTAAATTAGTTTGCGTTGATAAACCATGCCTAAACCCGTGTTGCGAGTGTGTTATGATGTTGCTGAAATATTTACTGAGTGAGGGATACATAAGGCTCTCAAACAGCTTGGAAAAGCATGAGAGGATAGAAATTGGACATTAGTTCTTAACGTCCGCTCGATCACCTTTTTTGTAAACTGGTACTATTCGAGCTCTTTTCCATTCGTCAGGAAAAGTTCCATTTTTCAATGAACTGTTAAAAATGACAGTCAAAGGTAACGCAAGAGCAAAGTATTTTATTAAAGGTAGTAAGTGGGTTTGCATAAGACGACGTGTTTCAAATTAAACCTTTACATATTAAGTTATTTTTAGCTTTCCACTTTTTTTTTAATTTAATATAACATGCATATAACATTAATATTATTTGTCGTATGCCTTTTATATTCCGTCGAACTCGGGTGATTTCTTTTAGGGTTTTAGCGGTCGAACCTTAAGATGAAGATGGGGCCGGACCGCACGCAGTTCTGACGATAAAGAAATTATCTTCTTCCCAGCTAACGAGCCACGCACGTATCTAATTGGTACCCTGCCGAAGCTCTGATTCATTTATACGTTCCACTCTAAAATGCGTCGAAAATTAATGATGATCTCATACTGTATCAATAAAATCGTGTTAGCCCCGTCCTTTGATATCTGAAGGTTTTGATGGCTGGTAAAATATACAATCCGATCATGCTAATTGCGTAAAAATGGAAGAATAGAAAAAAGTTCTTTTATCTGTTTTATGGTTTTATGTTAAACTTCGAATACTATTGGTATTAAGCTTGATAATAACACTTCCAATATTTTTAAAAGTAGGTTTCAAAGGTAGTCTTTACTTGGCTTTATGTAAATGTGAAACATTTTTAGGCTCTAAAAATTTCAATAAAATTTTACGAACATAATATTGTTACATTTATCAGTTTTTTTTTTCTTAAAAAGAAAAAATACATTAATATTAATTGCTGCAATTATTACTTGAAAGTGTCGATATAATAAAAGCTGATTTTAAAAGGTTATTTATCTTTTTAAATCTACGTACAGTAATAAAAGTATTTTATTGAGTGTCTGTTAATATGCGTAGTTTTGAGAACAGATAACTCACCAAATAGCATTGGTAGATAGATATATTGTAAGTATAGAGTATTGTAAAGAGTAACTTTGCTCACTATAAAAAAGTAATAAACTTTTTTTGGTTGTAAATAGTTTTATGGTGTTCTATTCTAATATATGAATAAAAAGTAAATATCTCACGAGAAATCTACCTAAAGGAAAAAAAAATAGAAAAAACTATATGTGAGTCACTGAAAACTTTGACCATGAATCACAAACGTTCACCGCTATCTTTTAACGCTTCAACGATAAGTTGATAGGTTTTGACATCTAACAATAGTTCATAGTAAAGAGATCTTGCCGCGAAACTTTTAAGAACAGAAAAAAATGCTTCACTATGATTTATATGTACAACATGACATAAGACACTTAAACCAATTCTAATGCCTTCGAGTTCGAAAGCACTTTGTAAAAGGCGCTGCACGCTGGCACTAACAGAACTAAGGCTAAGACATGCAAAAAGAGAGAATGATTTGACTTATCCTTCAATTTCATGCCTCCGACTGCATATTATCTACGACGTTGCATAAAGTTTCGAAGGACTACCGTATTAATATATTTTAAATGTACAGCACAAAATGTTTGATATTGTTTCTATTTATTTCGCTAACTTTGTGTGCATATTGAATTTTTATCTTGTTCCAGCTTTTTGAGTTGATTTTCTATTAGTTGTTCTTCACGCAGGCGGGTTTTTTGTTTTTTTTTTTTTTAATTATTATTTTATTTATGTCTTTTTAGTCAGACAAATTACGTAATCGGTTCAATTCATTAAAACAGTTTACATCATGTGGTTGATTAAGTAATTTTTTAGAGTCAAGAGAACTGATAGCAAGCCCGGAGAAAGATCTCACTCTGCTCAAAGCAACGTAAGCCTGACCTTTAGCAAATAGGTGACTGCTTAAGTCAACAACTATTAGTTTTAATATAATGAAATTATTATTAAAATTATTTGTTTGTATTTGGTATTATGTATTTGTTATTGATTTTATTAATGTAATTGTAAATTGGTGTGACATTTATTAATTTTTATTTGTAATTTTAATTGTATGTTTTTTTTTAACCATTGTATTTTATTAGAAAGGCTACACCCCCAGTTGATCGTCGCCTAGGAGGCGAGTTTGGCATGGCATAGGCGTGGGAAAGAGCAAAGTCCACATTTTTTAAACTTTAATATTGTATTTCTTTATTAGTATTACGGTAATAATAATCATGATATACCTTTTTAAAATCCTTGTATTATGTCCTTCATTTTGATACCCATATTGTAGTATTCGAGAAAAATTTTTTTTTTCATTTACTACAATGGCTTCGCGCAGCTGCCATGTTTGATTTTTTTTTAATGTCACCTATCTAAAAACACTTGGGCAGCTAAGACGAACCTAACGATATCTCAATTATGTAAATCCGTTCAGTTTTTCTGGAAATATGAGGTAGTAAAGAATATTACATACAAACATACATACATACATACATACAAGATACGCGCGAAAAACATAACCCTTCCTTGGCAGTTGGGTAAAAAATTAAGTAGACCTTACAAAGCATTAATTTATTTGGTCTTTCTAACAACTACGCTATCATTGTTTTCTTTATTCTTTCATTTTCTTAATGATTTCTTTCTATTTTTTTTCGAAGACTCCGATTCTTACAATAGATATAAAATACGTAAGATAAACTTAGACTAAAAAGTTAATGAGGTCCAAAGATAAACTGTACCACATCTTAAAGTGTTGCTATAGATTTATTTCTTGAACAGAAGTGAATATTGGGGCAAACTTTGTTTTAAATTTAAACTTAACGTTTTCTTTTCCGTTAGTCAAATGCAATTCAATAAAAAGTGTTGATACCTTTGTAAAATATCTAAAAGAAATAACGTTATTTTAGCACGACTTGTAATTTCAAATTAATTTTGAATGTATTAATTTATATTTTTGTTTGCTTTATTGTTTGTTTTTTGTATTGTTTGATTTTTGTAATCCTAATTACTTGCATTCGGCTTAAAACTAATCTCCTCCTAGGCCACGGCGCTGTCTACGGAAAAAAACTTAAATTTATATATGAAATAAGGTGAACTACAAAATGTATTTTCCCATGATGAAATATACCCATATAATCATAAATGATATTCAGATTTCTATTGAAGACATCAAAAATGCAATCCCAAAACACCAAATGACTCACGAGCATTACCTGCATCGTGAGTTATTTTAAAGCCACTACGCAGGCTTGTCAAGCACTAGGTGGCGCTTACGTATTATTTCTTCTTGTATAACTTTTATGACAAACTAAGCGCCACCAAGAAAAAATTCCGACAGAAGTAAGCTTACAAAGCAAAAATACCAAGGAGCAAAAAATTGAAAAAAAACTGCATAATGCGGTCGAGAAGCATTGTGGGCCTCGACCGCCCTTGTAAAATTTATAACAGCTCTATTTTGTTTACCTGCTTGACTTCGCTTTGTATTGTCTTGTAATTGGAGGCATTTGACGATGACTTATTATTTTATTGACTGTTTATTGACAGTTTCTTTTCAATTTATATGGAAGTGCTAAAACGTTCGTCATCCCTTCGTTCTTCGTCTTATTTCAGATCCCTTTCTGTTCTGAATATCTGAATAAAAACTATTTTTAAATAGTATTTGTTCGCATTCAGCCTGTAACATCACACTGTTAGGCATACGCCTCTTTCTCCATGTAGGAGAAGGATTGGAGCTTAATACACCACGCTGCTCCACTGCGGGTTCGCGGATATGTTCCCTACTATGAGTAAAGATGCTATCAGATATTTATGATAACAACTGGGACCGACGGCTTAACGTGCTCTCCGAGTCAAACCAAACCGGAAAGAAATATTTGTACAAATAGAAATATCCATCCCGAGAGGGAATCGAACCCGTAAACCGTCGGTGTTTTAGGGGACTACTTGTACCACTACACCAGAGCGGTTGTTACTATTAAAAAACTATTTATACATTTGCTTTAGTTACTATTAAACCATGCTTTTAGCTGATGAAAATGGTAAAAAGTGAAAAAAAATTATAGTAGAATGAAACCCATTGTAAAAGAAAAAGGGTACAACGAAAATGAAAGGAATAATTATATTTGCTCACAAACGAAAAAAAAAAAACCTACATCAATTACATCGACAAGTAATACAACGAAGTTAGGCGAAAAAATAATAGTCAAGTAAATAGGCGTCATCAAAGATTACTCAAAAAGTTGTAATCAGATCTCGATAAAATTTAAATATGACCACATGATAAACATCAGCTTTCCATTAAATTAAAAATCATCAAACCACCACCAGTAAAAGCTATGCGGCATAATACAACGTAGGTCGACGAAAAAATAGTCAAGTAAAAACGCATTATTAGATATAACTCGAAAATTAGTTGTTTGATCAGAAATAAATTTTAATATATGTGAAACATATAAACGAAATCTGTAGACATCTATTACGAAAAACTACTTTATTTGAGCGAGAGGACGAAAGTAACCGACATAACCCACATAACTAGCAAGTTGAAGTGGCAGTGGACGTGTCATCTGTATCGCAGGACCGATGGCCGTTGGACCAGACGGGTCCTGGAGTGGAGACCGCGTCTTGGCAAACGCAGTGTGGGACGTCATCCGGCCCGTTGGACCGACGATCTACGTAAGATTGCCGGTGTAAGCTGGAAGAGGATTGCGGAAAACCGGGATGTCTGGTGCGAACTTGGGGAGCCCTATGTCCAGCAGTGGACTGCAATAGGCTGAAGCAACATATTGTATTTGAAGTTACACGATAATTTGTAACAAAACGTTGATTTAAATTTACTTTAAATATATACGTAAATACTTAAAAGCGTAAGTTTAGTCACTCATTCATTGGCTTGTCAGTTAATCTTGAAAATTAATGAGATTCGATCGATTGGCATTGAGAGAGATTATGAGTTGAAGATGTCAGCAAAGAAATGATTACGAATAGACTTAACTGCAAAAAGTAGAATAGGCCATTAAGACCTCAATTAATAATCTACAAATTTTAGGTTCATATTTGCGAATAGAAATATCTTATAAAAATATAGTAATTGAATGGTAGAAAAAATTATACATCATAAACTTTTATGTGTTGGATACCGTCATCTGTCAAATAGAGTTAACGACACCCGCTGAAACAGGCCTTAAGTAGGTATATTGTGGTAAATATACAAAGGATTATACTTAACTAGTAGTCGTCTAATGGTCGAAATTCGACCATAATTATTTTAAATTATAAGTTTGAACATTATTAAGGTTCTGTTGTCAAAGACTTCTATAATAATAAACAAAAGAGTATACAGTAATACCCCGGACTTACGCGATAGGTGGGACTGAGCGCTATCCGCGTAAGTCGAATTCGCGTAAGTCGGGGTACAGTTTGGGTATTTTTCGTAATTGATCTGACTGTCGATTCCCAAAAACTTATGTACCTACGCGCCGATTCCGCACTACGCGTCTGTGCCTGTTGTAAACTGAACGAATAATAATACGGGTGGGGCGTGTCAAACAAAAAACGAATAGACGAGAAAATTAAATCGCGTAACTCCGAATTCGCGTAAGTCGAGGTAGCGTAAGTCGGGGTATTACTGTATATGAGTGTGTATCAAATACATGTTAGTGTGTTAAATGTTTTTTTTTTATTAATTTAATGTATTTTTATGCATAACTAGCTGACCCCGCAAACGTTGTTTTGCAATAACACAAAATTTCAAATATTTTTCTCAATTTGATCGCAGCACCAACTGTCGGGACAAACTGAAATTAAAATAGAATAATATTTAATATTTGATGGTGCGATGGTAGCGCAGTCTACCGGATCCAATGTAAAACATTCCAAAATTAACAACTACTTATAAATGGAAAATTAGTTAAATAAACATTTTCCAGTGGACCAAATCGTGAATCTAAACCATCCTCGAATCCCCTTGAACTCACACAAAAAATTTCATCAAAATCCGTCCAGCCGTCTAGGAGGAGTTCAGTGACATACACACGCACACAAGAAATATATATATATAAAGATTTAAAAAAAATATTAGCATTCTGTACTCATTCTTTATATAAACTACTAGCTGACCCGGCGAACTTCGTATCGCCTAACAGTGACTTTTAAGTATTATCACAAATATTTTGTATGGGAGTATAGAAAAGTGTTGTTTTTAGACGTTTTCAGAAAATTAAAAAAAATTTTTTTTTTTTAGAATTTTTCTCTCCGTAAGAACCATCCTCGTACTTCAAGGAATATTTAAAAAAAAAATTAGCGAAATCGGTCCAACCGTTCTCGAGTTCTGCGCTTAGCAACACATTCAGCGACTCATTTTTATATTATAGACAAGTGTGCGAAAGTTCTTACTCTTCCGTGCGCGCAATTTTCGTAAAAAGGGGTACAAAGTTTTTTAACCTAACAAAAAAAGACGAGGTTGTCAATTTCGATTGTTTTCTTTTAATGTTTGTTACATTAGAACTTTTGACTGGTTCGACCGATTTCGATGAATTTTGTTTTAATTGAAAGGTGTTGCGGGTCACTTCGTCCCATTTAAATATAATTGAGATCTAACAAGTACTTTTAGGGTTATATCTAATAATGCGTATTCATTTGACTATTTTTTTGTGTATGTTATATGTACGTGTCTATTACGTTTTTTTTCGTTTGCGAGCAAACATAATTATTGCTTCACGTATTAATATATAGAAAATCCTTCTATATAGTAGGTGTATGAATTGTTTGATGCAGTGGTTACAGCTTCTGGCTATTGGGTTAGCGGTTTGGCTCGTTTTAGACAAATGTTTGTATAGGTCATACAGGTGTTTTCAACCCTGATGGTATTTTTGTTTGCATTCTAAATATTTTCGTACGATGTCCATAATTATATGTGGCAACTAATCTATTGGATTTTTTTTTGTTATAATCGTATAAAGCGATTGAAATTTTCAAGTTCTATTACTATGGCCCATAAAACTATATACAAAAACAAAAATAAAATAGTTTTGAAAACTAAAGGAGATTCCCACCCACGTACGATGATTTTTGACATGTACCTACTTAGGTATAGCAATTAAAAAAACGTTGACAGTATTCAATAGTTAAAGTTACGAAATTCTTAGTGTGTAAATTTAACTCCCAATATATGTATGTTCAATCCCCGAAATGGAAGAAAGAAAATTTAAAGATTAAAGAAAAAAATATAATACTAATAGAGCATTTAAAAATGAATGAATAAGAGACCCACCATGGTACAAAAGATGACAAATCGTTTTCAACATAACTATCTTAAGTCTTAAGGTAATTAATATAATAAATAAATAAATAAACATCTGCATCGCCTATTTACAAATGTTTTTCATGAGCGGGGTCGGAACGGCGACCGTAAGTCAGCTCAAGAGCCGTTGCGACCGTTGAGCTAACGCGTCCCATATAAGCGTTTGTTAAGTAACTATTGCTTTTTCTACCATTTGAAAGGAATAATGGGTTACAAGACAGGGACTAGGCGTTAACAACGCTGGTTACGCGTCAAAGAAAGAAGTGTATCATTGTTATCCTATCCAAATTGACATAAAATATGCATGTAGTATGTATTTTATCACAAATTCGAGAAAACCCGACAAGCGAACAAAACTCTCTCCTTGACATTAGTAATACAGTATTGATCCAGTAAATATGAGAATATATCGGCCATATTATAGTGACATTAGTTAAAAGCCTGGAAAATCACTTTAAATGGAATTTTTTATGATGAAAACCTTGATAAAATGCCTACAGAATCATGTTGTGACGACGTACCTATCTATAAATTACGAATAGCAATGACAAGGTTCATTAATTAACTTAGACACGCGCAAAGGGAAATAATACAACAATTATTTATAATGTAAATTATTATTGATAAATTATATCGCTAATGTGATAAATAATATATAGCTAACATGTTAACAATTGTTTTGTATTGTATGAAGAAACACGCTAGATTTGAACTAGAAATTGTAAAATATGCCAAACCACTTACCGAGGTAAGTGATGATATATCGCGGAAGTGCAACCGCGTCCCCGTGATTCCTCCCAGGCGTGTCGAAGGAACACCTCAGAGGTTTTAGTCCGTGCGAATCGGACATACCCTCCAGCTCCCCGGGCTGGAGGCATCCGTTAGGGGTTTCCTTTGGGTAAAAAAAAAGGTAAGTGATGATATATGACCTAGGCCATTTAGTTAACTTATTGTCGTAAAATATTAGAAGTTATAATAGTCGTAAAATATATAATTAAAATAATAAAATTATGTGGTGTCATGGGACAGTATAGAAGCAACACAATTTGAAAAAAAAATGTTGAATTTTATATATATTTTCTAGTTCTTGATTTTTTTTTAATTTTGTTGATTGGTTTTTATTAAGTACATAAAATTATTGAGGAAATTTAGTATTTTAGAAAATAACAAATACCTTAAAATAAAATAAATCAAACAAAATAATAATAGTAAAAATAATTCAAACTATTGATTACGTTGGGTGCAGCCGGAGGATCCAAAAAAAAATGCAAATTAATTTTAAAATTAATTTAGTAGCACGCTGATGCAGCGATCTACTGGCTATGTGTAACACCTCCCCCCGAAGAACAGCGAGTATCGATGGACTTGTTCGAGATGGTCGCTGCTAGGCATCCAGGATCAACCCTTATTTGGCTGGGGTTGATAGTGCGTGGAGCTGGGACTGCATAAACGATTTCAGGGTTGCTGCTGTAGTTTTCCGTGACGACCCTGAATACCTTTCTTGTGCGTAGCCGGTGGTAGAGTAGAGTAGCGATGAGCGCGCATGTACCGAAGAGTGTGAGGTACATGGGTATAGTCGTGTGATATATGACTGGGTCGGTGACGTCATCTAGATGTATAGGCGTTTGCGTCGCTATCTCGTTGCTCAGGGCGTGAAGTTTTTGTAGATTCGGAGAATTCAAGACGAGCTTCGGATGACTTGGATGTCTTGACTCGTTGTATAAGGGCATCTCGATGATCTTTATGACATGTCCTTTGATTCCATCGTTGGAGTTGGAGATAGTGAAGGCGAGTATTCTTAGGTTGCAGTTTAGTGGGATAACTGCCAAGTAACTGCCGCGTAGAGTCTGGTATTGTTCTTGACCGCAGGATATCTTTACCTTGGTTGGGACGGGAAAGCTCAGGGTGTAGTGCTTGTCGTCCAGGGCTTCCAGGGCTTCGGTAGTGAGAGCTACGGGTGTCAGTTTACAGTTGGGCTGAAGTTCTTGGTGGGCTATGAGATGCTGGATACAATCTCCCTGGCTCTGAGTATTAAGTAAGGGTCGTAATTCAGCCATCTGGGATTTTACTAAATCAATTTGGAAACTCATATTTTCTAAATCTATGTGACTCAGGAAAGAGTGGTAATGAGAAAAAATCTTAGCCGTCCCTAATTTAAAAGGAAGTAGTCCGGGTCCATTGTCAAGTGAGTCAATCGTTATCTCCTGTCCTTGGGTCGGATGTAGAGTCATCAGCCGAAGTAGTATCCAAATCTGCATTTCTCTGTGTATCGATATTCGGATACTCCTCCTTAACCGCACACCCGTAGGTTCGTAGAATAGCCCTTCTCGGTGATCGATTCACTGAATTCACTGGACTATCCTACCGACTGCGCCAATTACGTTGGGTGCAGCCGAAGTATCCAAAAAAATGCAAATTAAATTTAAAATTAATTTATTAACTGTTATACAAAAAGAAACTATGACTATATTAAATTAGTGCCAATTGGTCGATGTTTGTACCAAGAGTGTCGCTTCTACATTTCAGGCTTGAAAGGAAATCTTCGATTGACGTCAATCATTGACGTCAATGCTGCTTGTAGTTGCTGCGCTTGTAAAATGTGGAGCCTATGCAGGTCGTAGGTGCTGTGTGCAATAGGCAAGCACGCTGATGCAGCGATCTACTGGCTATATGTAACATATTTAGTGAAATAAAAAAACATGTGTCTTTGTTTATTTTTGTCGACAGTATAAAATTACATAAATAATTTAAAAAAAGTTTACTACTAATATTTTAGTTTAACAAACGTCATATTATACAGTCGTGTGACTGATATTCCGTCACTTCCGTTATATATTTTTCTTACGGTTTGAGTATCACATCTTTTTTAGTTCGGTCGCCCAACCAAATGTCAAGCCTGCCGTAAGGAACTTCGTTCCAATAGCCCTGCAATATTTTGAACATAAAAAAAGTGTTTGGTTTTCCTCTTTATTGCTTAACTTATTACAATACTAGCAAGGAAATGGTGAAAAATTGCAAATATAAATGTATAGTAAGTAAGACATTGTTTACGTACAAATATTTGCGTTATTTATTAGGGAAAAATAACGTAACGTTAGAAGAAAACCTTGAGGTAGGCATGTTTATTATTTCTTTCTAATCTATTGCGAAGCTATTGTAACACTTTTATTTCGGTACAAGAATATTATAATAAACAAAAATTTCTTTGAAACACAGTGTTTATAAAATATTTAAAATAATCTTTCACGTAAAAAAATAACTGATCATAATATATGATGTTAAAAATTTGGAAATTTTAAAACTAGTTAAGAGAATTAATAGTATCATTATAACATGTCTAAAGAGAGATTAAATATATTAAGTCCTTACATATGAAATTGGCGTTTTGTCGCACTTGCCAAATTGATCTCAAATATTTCCTCTTTGGTTAAAAATTCCAAATTCAAATTTATACAGCTATTTACTCATGCATTTGCATTTTGATAATTGTGTTTGCAGGCAAACGAAAAAAAAAACCAACCAATTACATCGACAAGTAAAACAACGTAGGTAGACAAATAATTAGTCAAGTAAATACGCATTATCAAAGATTACTCCAAAAGTTGTAATCTGATCTCGATGAAATTTAAATGTGACCACATGATAAAAATCGGCTTTCGATTAAATTAAAAATCATCAAAATCGGTACACCCAGTAAAAATTTAAGCGGATTTTCGAGAGTTTACCTCGATTTCTCTGCGATCCCATCATCAGGTTCTGGTACCATACCAGGGATATCTCCTTTCCAACAAAAAAAGAATTATAAAAGTCGGTTTATAAACGACGAAGTTATCCCCGAACTTATATAAAAATATATATATATATATACGGTCGAATTGAGTAACCTCTTCCTTTTTTTTGAAGTGCGTTAAAAACAGTAATTTGTTTTTTCCTCTTTTGTTTTTCATCTTTGCTTCATTCAGTTTGCAATATGGAAAACTTGAAATATCGTGTTATTTACGAGTACGACTTCCACCGTGGCACCAGTGCTGCAGAAGCGGCTTGAGGAGTTATTGATGTGTATGGTTGCGATGTTGCAAAAGAAAAACACAGAGCGTTTTGGTTCTAACGTTTTTGTTCTGGAAATTTTGACCGCAGAACACGCCCCATGGATGGCCGGAGACAAAGTTGATAATGAAGAATTGAAGGCTATTGTGGAAGGGGATCCATCACAAACCACGTCCGAGCTAGATGCAGGCTGCGGTGTTAGTGATAATCCACTTGAAGTAAATAGGGAAGGCAAAAATGCTTGGAAGGTGGGTACCTCATGAATAGAGTGATGCAAACCGACAAACTCGCTTAGACTGCTGCGTGATATTACTCAACCGGCACAATGATGAAGGATTTTTAAAATCGACTTTATGTTTCGACCATATAAAATGCCAATTTCATATGTAAGGACCGTACTGACAGTGTTTCATATGTACTTACCTAAGTATTTCAATATAATATACTAACAACTTTGACTACTACAACTAAATACTATTTTAGGGTGTAGTGGAGTGGCTAGATTATCACAAGCGCCTCATAATCTGTTTGCTAGTAGCGTCACGAACTTTCAGAGTACGCAACGGCCACACCTCGGTAATTACGCACTTGAGAGTGTGTGGGCTAAAAGACCTTGTAAAGGCACTTGTGATTTTCACACAGAGTTAAAATCGGTCAATCCTCGTAATCGTAACCAAGTCTGCATAGGTATAGTAGACGAACACTGTCGATAGGCAAATACAACGGCTACTATGGCGATGCAGTGAGGCGATGTGATGGAATTTTGTCAATACTTGGCGGCTAGATCGTTAAGTCCTAACTACCGCCAATAATACTAATTTACCTGTCCAACGGATTATGGGTTTGCACCTGCTTACGCACTATAAACAACTCACGTGCAGATGGATCTGAACTGGATATAGGATACCGAGTGCAAGCTCAATGGTGATGGAGTTATGATAGTGGGAAATCGGGACACGGTTTTTTCTAATTCTTAGTTAGCACTCTTCACAGAGGTGGTTAGGTGAGATTAGTCGCTTCTGCTTTCGACTGAGATGGAAAAGCGCCTTCGGCAGCACATTTGTGGACTAAGCAGCTCTATTCAAGATCGCTCTGGTTACTCTGCATAGGAGAGGGGATTAGAAAAGGTGGCTCAATCATATTCCGTCTCACTCTTTAACTTGATGGCTAAACGTGCTTAGGAACCGTAAAATCGCGGTCGAAAAACACAAAAAAAAAACAAATCCTGAAAATTTCCTTCAACCTTGCAACTTGGAATGAGAGAACTCTTCTAGAAAATTCTAAAAAAAATCCCAGAAACGAAAACCACTCTTGTCACTAGGAACTTCTTAAAAATAACATTGCAGCTCTTAGTAAGAACTACTTATCTGATCATACTTTTGGTCTAAAAAAAGAGCTAGTTTTGGTGTAGGTTTTGCCATAAATATAAGATAGCAAAATTATTACATTATAGGACTTAGAATACACATCAGTGCTAACAAAAAAAAAAAAAAAAACGCGCAGAAGACCCCGAAAATGCGCATTGAAGGTAGGAAATCGACATCACTGTTACTAGGCTCGGAACCTATAGAACCAGTGCAATGGTTCACCTACCTTGGTAGCATCATGTCAGAAACTGGAGAAAAAGAAGAAGCTAACTTCTAGGGTAGCCAAAAGCCAGACGAACTTCACGCACCGCGGCCCGTGCGGCGGTCGAGGAAACTGACCCGGAGAGTGAAATTAAAAATATTTCGTTCTAACGTAAAGACTGAGGTACTGTTGTACGGGTGCGAGACGTGGAAGGTCACTAAATACATCACGCAAAGCATTTAGGTTTTCACCAGCCGATGCATTAGGTATTTATAAAACTGTTTTCTACACGCCAAAGTAAGGAAAGCGCAGACCTGGAGGTCAATACCTGTGATACAGGACGAGTTGAAGCGACTTATCCGCTTGCGATATTTCTATCGACAGTGGGAAGTGAAGGCCCAGCAAAGTAGATACTGGCGTAACACAATCAATCAGACTATTTTTTTTTACCACCTTTAAAGCAGATCGCTTACGGGCTCTCGAAGCAAAACTCTTTATGGCGAAAAATCGCCCTAATGTCACATATTACTACAACTACAACAGCTACGGGGAATTATACTGCAAGCTATAAGATAAAACCTTTAAACTAAAAATCGGATTTCTCGAGTCACGCTCATAAAAGAAAATTCTAGAAATGGCCCATTAACGGACACGTCAAGAAGGAAATCATCAATACTACCTAGTAATAAAAATAACTAATATGTATTAATAAAATTCAAATACAACAAAAACCTTTTAAAATATTTTATTGGGACCTAAGTTTGAAACATCTCAAACATCATATTGACACATCTTCACGAAAACATGTTTAAAAATCAAAAAGGTGTCAAGTGTTAGGGCAAATGATACAATAACGTATCCGCTACATTTCTTTGTCATCGTCCCCTGCTCGTCTCGTGTGTTACGTTACCGTTAAATCATTAAAAGGTCTATATATACTACTAAATAGGTACTTATTACTATGTGTGATGGAAATCAAGTAATGAATATTCAATGAAATTCATTTTGTTCGAATATTAAACTCTATTATAAGTAACTGTTAAGCACAGCCTACCGAGTTTCTTTTTGGTAGTGATAATGTAAACAATGAAGAAAGAGATTTTTTATTTCTTTTACACTAAATTTAACAAAAGAAACCAATTTTGATTTGTTTAATTTTTTTTCTTCCCAAAAAATATGTTTCACGCAATGCTATAAGTGCTGTTGTATGTTAGTAAGTAGCTAACAGTGGAAACTTTACTGATTTCAGTTATTGTATTTAGTCATAATATAGTAATCTATACAAATAAAATTGGAGTGTCTGTTTTGTAATATTAAAATAACCGCTTTTTACGAAATACGTATGGATGTTTACACGGTACATATACCAAAATAACATTTTTTACAACTTTTGCCTGTCTGTATGTCTGTTTGTTCCGGCTAATCTTTGAAATAGCTGGACCGATTTTGACGGAACTAGTAAGGTGTAACTTAGGCTACTTTTATTTTAGATTTTTTTTATAACTTTGCGAACTGAACTTTTTGGTAAATTCCACGCAGACGAAGTCGCGGGCACAGCTAGGTGTAATATAAAATTGTATGTTTCCCAAATAAGAATAAAATGAATTATTATTTATTTCATGAATTTGAATCAAATTTGTGTTACAAATAGATGCAAAGCTTTTGGAATTCCGTGCACACAATTAGAGAATAGGGTCCGTAAATTTCTATTCTTAATATTTATGTATTGAATTACTCTAAGGACAGTACTCCTAATACAAAATTATTCACATTATTTTATAATACATATAATGTTAATGAAATGTGTTAAAATGATGCTCAAAAGTAGTATCTGAGCGTTCGAGTTCTCAGCGGCACCTGCAGACGAATGTGCCATTTACATTGTAATGCACATACAACCTCCAACCAGTTCGATTAGGAGGGGAATGTTGTTTCTGGGCTCTCAATAAATGATAAATTTTGGTCAATTCGAGATGCTTACATGAAAATCTATATAAATAAAAATGAAGGTTGCTAAGCACATAACTCGAGAATGACTCGACCAATTCGTCTAACTAGCCCACGGAAGGTTTTAATACAAAAAAACATAATTTTTTTTTTACTATTAACTTTTGACAGATTGAAGCCTGTCCGGGCAGCTAGTAATGTATAAATATTTATTTAGCGGAATTATTTTTGTTTAAATGTCCATAATTTCATCGACCTTTTCATTTACAAGTAACATAATTGTTTTTGCAGGCAAACGAAAAAAAAACCGACTTCAATTATATCAACAAGTAATACAACGTAGGTAGATGAAAAAATAGTCAAGTAAATACGCATTATCAAAAATTCGTCAAAAGTAGTTTTTAGATCTCGATAAAATTTAAATGAGACTACATGATAAACATCTTTTGATTAAATTAAAAATTATCAAAATCGGTACATCCAGTAAAAAGTTGTGCGGATTTTCGAGAGTTTCCCTCAATTTCTCTGGGGTTCCATCATCAAATCCTGGTTTCCTTATCAGGGTACCAAACTAGGGATATCTCCTTTCCAACAAAAAAAGAATGATCTAAATCGGTACATCCAGTAAAATGTTATGTGGTATAATACAACGTAGGTCGACGAAAAAAGCGTCAAGTAAAAACGCATTATTAGATATAACTCGAAAAGTAGTTGTTAGATCTCAAATAAATTTGAATGGGACCAAATGACACACACCACCTTTCGATTAATTTTTTTTTGTCGAAATCGGTTCACCCGGTCAAAAGTTCTGATGTTACATACATAAAAAAAATACAGTCGAATTGAGAACCTCCTCCTTTTTTGGAAGTAGGTTAAAAATATCATTCCACTGTAATTTAATTCGTACAACTCGATAGCTTAACCATTGGTTTATTTGTTTTTCTTTATAATTTTTGATTTCAGATATGCTACATGAATTAATAACATTTTCAAACATTTTTCTTGTGTAAATACAGGCAAGATTAATACAATAGAAGTTTTGATCCGTAAAGAAACAGTTTGTGTGATGAAAAATGTATAAAAATAACACATGTAAACTACTTAAGGGTCTTTTAAAACCTCTTCACGAAACGTTTACACGAATGACAATAACAAAACATGTGTACACAAATACGTGATTGATTCCGGTGCGGGGTGCGGGATACGGAGGGCGAGGGGGGTGAGACAGCGGCAGTGACCGCTGCAGCCAGGTGCGTGCGGCCATCGACACCATAAAATTAATAACCCGTCGAGCCTCCTAACCAATGCACTCTTGAGTCCCATGTGCACTTCACACATGCCGAGAAAAACGGACGGTTACCGCTTAATATTATAACTGTTTACGTGACCCATTTATGAACCAACGTGTTCAATTGTTAAGTAATGTAAACATTTAACTGCAATATTTTAAGATAAGACAACAGCCCGTTTACTTAGAATTAAATTGATACAAACTCTATTTAAATACAAGAAATTAAAAAAAAATCATTCACAAATCCATTAACGGTCTCACTGTTTAATAAATGATACATAATACAAAATTTTAAAACAATGATATTTAAGGTTAATGAAAAGAAATCTTATTCTTAGTATGAAAAGTCTTTTAAGTCTTATCGAATTGCTGAAGTTGCTGCGTTCTCGGAGTTATGTCTCTTTATTATAAAGAATGTAATTGATTTTTTCTTTAAATATTTTTTAAAATAAATTCTGTTCAATGCATCCGGTGCTTCTATCTCAAGTTAAATAACATGATTTCACAACTACTGCTTATTCATTTATAAATATAAAAAGTGTTTACTTTTTGTACGTAATCGCTATGATTTAGAGCGAAAATGATGACGTTTTATTGAATAATTTAGTTAATAAATATTAATAAAAAATCTAAGCATTAAATTATTGGAACGAAGTTCCTTATGGCAGGCTTGACATTTGGCTGGGCGACCGAACTAAAAAAATGTGATACTAAAACCGTAAGAAAAATATATAACGGAAGTGACGTAATATCAGTCACACGACTGTATAATATGACGTTTGTAAAACTAAAATATTATTAGTAAACTATTTTTGAATAATTGATGTAATTTTATACTGTCGACAAAAATAAACAGACACACGTTTTTTATTTCGCTTAATAGTTTAAATTATTATTATTATTATTATTTTGTTTGAATTATTTTATTTACGGTAGTTGTTATTTTCTAAAATACTAAATTTCCTAAATACTTTTATGTACTTAATAAAAACTAATCAACAAAATTAAAAAAAAAATCAAGAACTAGAAATTATATATAAAATTCAACATTTTTTTTTTCAAATTGTGTTG
Organism: Melitaea cinxia; assembly: GCF_905220565.1. NCBI lineage: Eukaryota > Metazoa > Arthropoda > Insecta > Lepidoptera > Nymphalidae > Melitaea > Melitaea cinxia. Next base: position 7,887,876 of record NC_059401.1, read on the forward strand.
CTTCTATACTATCCGAAGGAACTTCGTTCCTACCTGATGTCCCATGACACCACATAATTTTTCATTAAATAAATTACGACGCTATTCCTCACTCAGGGTGAATTTAAAATCTATATTTAATAGCAGCTCAAAGCGCGGACGGATTTGATCCGCGACAGCGCGCGGAGGCGCGGGGCGGTCGGAGGAGCGGACTACTCCGAGACGGTTAGTCTGCTTGATAAAGGAAGATTTTATCCGCTCGATTTAGCATGAAATTGGAATACAAAGTGAATAAAGCCACAAGATTGTAAACATTATTAGGTTCCTCTTTTTATTGCGAGCTGCGGATTATTTACAGTTTTTCTTTTTATTGGTCCCTAGTACCCACATCAAAAACCCTATTTATTACCTTGTTAACTGTTGTAAACGAACTCGTCGCTCGATGCCAATTCGGCGTTTAAGATGCGGTTACGTGGAAATTTATCGCTTTTCCCGTACAGTGGTAAATTGATTCGCGAGTTTAACGATCAGTAAAGCGTAATACGCGAATAAAGATTTTGATGACTGAGAGAAATGTAAAAAGGAAAAGTCTCAAGAGTCTATTTTAGATAAAATTTTAAAAGCTCGTAAATGGAAGCGAGTGTAAATCACGATTGCCGCCCGTTCCCACGCGTCGTTACTTCGCTCCTACCAGAATGAATGACTCACTGAGCTCGAAGCTCCATTTCCACAAGTCATAGTGCAATTAATAATATACGGCATCCTGTCGAATTATCTCTCGTCGTGGCAGGGGTCCGAGCGGCTTTAATTTACCACAATGGAAGATGGTTCTGAGAAGCGTTGGCCAGCGAGGCGGGCCGATTCTTCGACGAAAACAAACAGAAAATAATTATCATAAAGATGAAGAGCGGCCGCTCGAGCCTCGCCGCTGCTAATGGGAGCCCACCTGGCAGCGCGCGCCCCGCGCCCCCGCTACAGGCTACACGCTACACGATCACACATTCCACGTCGTACCACATGCTACAGGGCATCCAGTCAAGTCATCTCCGCTACAGAATAAGGGCGTGATTGATTTTTAATAGACGACTGTTAGTTGATTATTATGATTATAACAGTACTTCTTAAATTGGTTTTAAAGTAAATTAACCTCATTATAATACAAGACAATCCACTATTAACAAACATCAAAATTTGACTTAATTAGATTGTCATGGTAGGTAACATAGAACCTTGTTATAAGCTTTAAAACCTTCACAGAATATATTTTTTTACTAAATTGCCTTTACATGCCAAGACAGATCTATATTACTTTTATCAGTTACAAAATTCTTTATTTCATACGAAATGCTTACAAATAAATATTAGATAAAATAAAATAAGCCTGTGAGTACCTACCTAGTGTCCCAGTAAATTATTGATTTCAAGTTTAAATAATATTGTAAGTTGTTCATTGTTATAAATTTAGAAATCGTTATAAGAATGAGCTTTAAAAATGTTTTTACGAGTATAAGAATATAGCTATACATACATATACAATACAATACAATACAATACCAATATCTTTATTGTACACTATCAGAGAAAAAAATTTACACCGAAAAAGAAAATATAGACATATACCTAATAAAATTATGACCGGTGCGGTTACGGTCTGTACCTAAAAAAATATTCGCTGTGTGTAGTGAAGTTATTCCCTACTTAATAAATGTAGTAAAACCGAAAAGAAATCACAATCCGAAAATATATATACCTACCAGTATATTATTATTATTATTATTGTTAAATATCGATTGCCGTTCTCTTTAAAAAAAATGTAGACCAAATTCACAATAAAAAGAAGAAACATTTTTCTATATGAGTGTCCCTAATGTGCGCAAATCACTCAAGAACCCGTTATATGGAATTCGATAAAACTTGGTACGTTAGTAGATTGAAGCCATGAAGGTCGCTACAACATTGACAATGCTTGACATTTCGAATAACCAAAAAACTGAAACTAATGAAGTGATTTATTATGTACCTACATTTTTACATGCCTTTCCTCAAATGATGCGTAGGTAGGTATCTGACATTCCTATTTACCTACACTCTATACATATAATGTAAAAAAAACGAATATAGATTTCCTTTAATTAAGTAGATACAGTAAATGTACTGAAGGACACCGACCTATATTAGTTCTATAAACACCAAAAAAAATGTAAAGAGCTGATGTTTATATATTTATGGAATGTTAAATTTTGATTTGTAGAATTTACGAAAATGCTAAGATAGCTTTTTCAAGAGTTAAAATTGAAGTAGTTAAGTTATTCATAGAAATTTAAGTTGAGAGCAGCACGTAATGTGCACTAGTTCCAAAACTCGCTTTGAGAAAAATGGATTTTCTAATTTTCGGATCATTTTGGCATACAAAAATATTCTGCCTAGGGCCCTAGTCTTCTAAAATTATACATAGCGATGGTAAATAAAAAAAAATATTGATGTTTTCCTGCTTGCCTGGTGATGTTGTACATACAACAACAACACATTATTAAAACATGATCATCAACTGTGTGCTGTACCAGTATGTTGTTTTTATCTACTTGACTGTTTCGCGTATTATCATTTTTTTTTGTTGGACTGTAACTTCATTCAAAGCTGCAAAATAGGTAGGTACTAAGTGGCCAGAGGTTCCCAACTTGTGTTAGTAAGCTTTATTAATAATATTGTTTAAGTGAATATATATTAATAATAAGTATAATAATAGTATAACAATATGTAATTCCTAATTCATAATTTTATATGTTTTTGAACATTATTTACATGAAGTCGGCGAAAAAGTATTTTCGTATTTAAAAAAAAAGTATTAAAATATTTTAAAAAATGTATTTACATTAATTATAATATATATTGACTAGCCCGTTATTGGCGCATTTTGTATTGACCGTGCTTTCTACTCCGGGGGTTGTAGATTCGATTCCCACTCCGAGTCTGGGTGTAATATACATATATTTATTAACATATTTATATATGTATTATTTATAAGTATGTTTATCGAAAAAAAAAATGTAGCTATACCAGTTGGCTGTTACCTATAACACAAGCATTAAGTTGCTTACTTTAGGAACAGACGACCGTGTGTGTATTGTGTAAATATTTATTTATTCATTATTTGACCATTTTATTCGATAGCTTGCCAACATCTCGTATATAGTGACAAGATTACGTTGCTGTAGAAATTTACTTTCTGTACGAACTTCTCATTAAAAAAACCGCGACTAGTAGTCTTAACAATCAACGACAAGTAGTCTCAATAATCAACTTAATATGAAGGGACGCCTTGATGTTAAGTTTATACTACCAAAATAATTCAGAAGAGACCGAAACAGATGGAAATTTGAGGGTGCAAGATTATGGCTATTATGGTGGATGCATTAAGATTTCCCACTTCCCCTTCCCTGTGGTCGGACGTTGTCGTTATGAAAGACCACATTTTTCATTTTTCTGTTGTTCAATACTGGCACCTTATTCTCAATTTATTGATCTTGATTATTCATATCGCAGGTTCGATCATTTCATTCACTTTTCGTTACCAGTAACCAATCTCTTCAAAAATGGTTCGATATAATTACGTCTTAAGAGAGAATCACTAATGAGTCTATATAAGTCCATTAGGTTTTTTTTTTTTTCAGTGAGTTCATGTGGCACCCATATATCGAGCTTTTGTATATATAGCCAGCCTTTTTAAATGGATCAAAACTGTTTTATGGTAAATTCTCATATCTTCAGGTATATCTTAACTACTCAATATTAGCTCTACTTTTTCAAAAATATCGACACCTTTATTCGTAACTTGGCAACTAGAGAGAAATGTATCCTTGACTTCAAAATTTCCTAACTGAAAACGTTTTAACCAAATGCTTAACTTGGTTCGTTTAATAAATTCAGAATTACTAAAAAAAGCTGACGATTAACCAGCAATTGACAAAATTGCTTGAATAAAATTTTAATAAACATGTTAAAAAGAGATATTTTAATATCTATCTGTTATGTGACTACAAAATTTTAACTATCGTCACGTTAAAAAAAGTTTCACCTAAGATGATAAGTCTACACGTCAACAGTTTGACACTGCGCCCGCTATCGACCTGTGAAAGGTAGAGATAAAATACTTTACGGAATTCCTTGACCAGTCAGTTTACTGTTTTTCTTATTCTTTTTTTTTTGTCATCAACGTTTCAGAACTGTTTTTGCAGAAATTCCACCTGATATCGGTCGGGTGGTCCATTAAAACTGGAACAATGGGCCACTCAGTTTATATTACCAATTTTATCTGCATTTAACGCAACTTATGTGAATCCTGCCGGCGTTTTTTATATTGGCTTAACGACGTGTAGCAGCCATTAGCAAGGTAACGTTTTGCCTTAAGTAATTGCAGGTTTGAATTTTATTATTTCAAAATTCTGAGTGAACTTGCTTACAGTACTTCTTAGGTACATCTACACTTCTGAAGTAGTGCGTAATCGTATAGTAAGTACTTAATCGTTCGTAACACCTAAATGTATGTCAGAATATATGATAATAATAACAATAATATAAGTTTTATAACTGATACAAAACTGTCAGTAAATACATTATTACTGGACATAAGCGTTTTCTCCTATATAAAAAGAATGGAATGAAAAGTAATGTTGTTCATGAAAATCACCGACATCGACGGCCTTACTTTCTGTCCGACGAACGCTGAATATACCCATTAAAACAAACCTCAAGATAAGATAAAAATTCTTGGTCCATAATTGATAATGGGGATCGAGCAAGTGACCGTAGTATACATATATAGAACTATCGCATTAAGACAATGTATTAGTTACACATATATATATATATATATGACGCAAATGGCATTAAAATTATAAAATCACGTATTTTCACCTTGGACTTACGGTTTGACGTTTCAGACTACTGCTCTTCTCCAAAGAGTTACAGCTTGATATGTTTTAATATCAAAGAAAATCCCAGGATTAGCGTGACGACAACAACAAACTCTTTCACTTTATTATATTGATTTAGATTCTAATCTTAATTAAAGGAATGTGGGAAAGAAATAATTATTTCTATCCTTACTTAGTAAGATTTTCATCAATTATGTTAGTCCAAAGCCACGGGTGGCGACCCCCGCAGGTTGCCTACCCAGTATCGTGGAGATAGCTTCCCTTTTGTTGGTTGAATTAAAGATACTTACTAAAATTTATTTATTATTGTGTTTATGAATTTGTTATGGGAATACTTGTAAGAATTACTAAGTATTTCAAATTGTTAACGCAATAACTATTTATAATATTTTTAAACGCTTCTATATAAACAAACTTTCAGTCAGACAATATAATGATCTCCACAAACGCATAAAATTTGAACGAACAAAAAAAAAGAAACAGATGTAAAGATCGTAACACTTTTACTTTAATGCGTGTTTTAACAAACAAAAAATTTGTATTTTATGCGTATTTTTTTAAAGCCATTGTTAATTTATTAAACTTAGATATTTTCGAACATTACAGGCGTATAGGTAATTTTTTTTTTGATTTTTATTTTTTCTCTAGATCTTACTAGAAAATGTTCTAATAAATACTTACCTACTTCTATAATACCTACCTCCCACACGTGAAACAACCAAAAACAATATGGTGACCAATCGACGCAAAGTCTAATAAACTCATGTATGTTTATTTACTTTTCATTGAAAATTATTTAATCTTACATCGTGCAAAACGAAAAACAGCACGCCGCGATGTTTGTAAACCAATATGAAAGACGGCCAGAGGCCTTGAGAAGCGCAACCAACATATTCCTTCCTAACCCATTTACACAAGGTAAATTAAACTTTCATCGCAACAAGATAAAATAAAACTTCAAAAGCAATTTTGTTTTCAATTATTTCTAAATATACACATCAATTAAAAACCGTCGGATCTATATCGCCATATGTAAGGTTCAATTTAGAATTATGTCTCGATATCTAGCCTGGAAACTTCTCGTTTGAGCGTTCAATTTGTTTATCGATAAATCACGCTCATTGTTTGAATAAACTTCTATTTCGAAGCATTACCATGAAACGTTTGCCACGGGATCTGCGCTTAAGACTGTTTCACCGTAAACGTGGGAAGTGCCAGCAAATGCACATTGGTAACAGCTTTTGTGTAATAACAATTTTAATCATAATATAATATTGTTAGAAATGTTGCTTAATCTAAACATGAAGGAAGTCAGACTAATAAATATCTCTATTTTAGTTAACGTACCTACAGATGCCACAGTTTACTTTAAGATAATTTTACTAGTAGATACTACCTATATATAATTTTGTTAATTCGTAAAATTTTATTTTTGTATACCCACACATTGGGGAATTCTAAACATTTTTAATATCGTATCAAAAATCAACCGTCCAGCGTGGATCGAACTCGCATCTCCGACTAACCGTGTCGGTGCTCTACCATGTACCCGTTAGTTCGAAATTTTTGATATGATGATTTTATATTCGGCTCTAAGCGACCGCGGTGGCAAAAAAAATTTTTTAATGTTCAATGTAACTACAGAGCTACTTCATTATTTTTAATCGTTTACCACTAAGATACCCACGATTATAATCGGGCCTGTATTTATTGCTTTTTTTCGATCCTATAACTGTCTCCAATATTGAGTTTGACTAAAAAATGTTTCGATAAGTTATTAAGTACAACAAAATTTCTTACACAGGTACATTAATTTTTATAAATTAGACACGTTATAACGGACAACAACCCGCCTGCCCAGCGTGGTGACTATGGGCAAAACACATAAGTTCCGACCATTTTCCACTCGTCATGCACAGACCGAAGACGGGCAGCAGCGTCTTCGGTGCGACAAAGCCAGCCCTGCGGTCACAAACCTGTCTGCCCAGCGTGGTGACTATGGGCAAAACACATGAGTTCGCGAACTTGTGGAGGCATATGTCCAGCAGTGGACTGTAATAGGCTGAAATGATGATGATGATGATGATGATGATTTTGATGAGACACGTTATAAAAATTATCATTTATATGCCTATAAACATACTTAAAATATTGACAGTTTGCGAGTTCGATTCCCGCTCGGGATGGAAATTTTATATGTACAAATATTTATTTCCGGTTTGGATGTCTGTTCTTGTGGGTCACCCGATCATGCCTTGAGTTGTAGGGAAATAAAAATCACACAGTCAGTCACAAGTCAGCTTCCAGCTTCGTTTCACTTTTATTTAATCATTTAAGAGAGAAAATAAAAAAGAAATAAACCAAAACACTTATACATACGCTGTTTATTTTAAAATAATCTTTCTAAATAACAATTTCTTTGGCTTCGAAAATGTAAGAAAATTCGAAATTCGAAAATGTGTGATCTACAATTTTTTTCCTTTATTACCTTAAGAGTTCAGTCCTCAAAATCCTGAAACATAGACATTTGCAAATTTCATGAGATTAGTTTCATTGGTCAAGCCTTACCGACGATGAATCAGGCAGTGAGTCAGTCAATAAGTCAAACAGAATCATTTTATTGTATAAGCATAGATAGAGGTTCTAAAAGGTTCATTTTATGACAAAACAAATTTAAGGCTCTTTTTTCTCGAGCATACCCGAAGATTTGAAAAAAATACGGTTAAACAAAATAACGGCGGTCTAATTCTTGGTTCTATATTTTCTTTATATCATTTTTGAGCGTTAGAAAATATATAGTAGGTAAGTAGTGGTAATGGACATGAAATACAAGAGAATAAGAATTAAAAAATGAAATGGTATATTGTTGCATCGATAGGTATGTCCATAATGGTGGTGACAATAACATGAGGTAATAATATTTCATAGCAAGCATTTCGGCGGTTATGAACATTAAAAATTGTGTCAATTATATGTAATCTCTTCAATATTGTTAAGTGCTGTAGTGCTTACAATAATAAAAAAAATAAAAAAATACAATATTTCACATTTATGTAAATTTTTGTTTAATATTGATAATTATCTTTACCTCATCTACCTTACTTAACTTTAACTTAAGAAAAATCAAATTTTAACCACGTATAGCGTCCTACTCCAAATATAGCGTTAAACAGTCAAAAAATATATTACATTTCATATTATACAGACTACAGATGAATGAGGAGCCTCTGTGGTCAGGGTAACATCGGGTCCGTACAACTTAGTTTTAAAAATACTATAGACGATCGACGAAGGATAATAGTGCATCCGAATAGTGAGTGTTAATTTAAAACAAAAATTGCTGTTAGATAATTGTGTTTGCTCGCAAACGAAAAAAAACCGAGTTCAATTACATCGACGAGTAATACAACGTAGATCGACGAAAAAATAGTCAAGTAACTACGCGTTATCAAAGATTACTCAAAAAGTAGTTATCAGATCTCAATAAAATTTATATGTGACCACATGACAAACATCAGCTTTCGATTAAATTAAAAATTATTAAAATCGGTACACCCAGTAAAAAGTTATTGCGGATTTTTAAGAGTTTCCCTCGATTTCTCTGGGATCCCATCATCAGATCCTGGTTTCCTTATCATGGTACTAAACTAGGGATATTCACTTTCCAACAACAAAAGAATTATCAAAATCGGTACACCCAGTAAAAAGTTATTGCGGATTTTCAAAAGTTTCCCTCGATTTTTCTGGGATCTAATCATCAGATCCTGGTTTCCTTATCATGGTACTAAACTACGGATATCTCCTTTCCAACAAAAAAGAATTATCAAAATCGGTACATCCAGTAGAAAGCTATGCGGTATAATACAACGTAGGTCGACGAAAAAGCGTTATATAACTCGAAAAGTAATTGTTAGATCTCAAATAAATTTAAATGGGACCAATTGACACACACCACCTTTCGATTAAAAGAAAATTTGTCGAAATCGGTCCACACGGTCAAAAGTTGATGTAACATACATTTAAAAAAAATACAGTCGAATTGAGAACCTCCTCCTTTTTTGGAAGTCGGTTAAAAACTATCATAAAAATAATAAATTCCTTTGACAGGCTGAACTTTCGGTAATCGAATAAATTTTGACGACGCGTTGGCGCAGCGGTCACAGAACTGGGTGTTAGGCTAACGGTGGCGGGTTCGATCTCCATTATAAACATTTATATTGGCAATATAGATTTTTATCATGGTTTGGATATTTGTGCTTGTAAATTGTGTGTGTTCTCGGACCCCGGACACAGGATAAAATCCTACCGGGGGCCGTTGAGTGTACAGCGTTTATTATTATTATTCTTTATTGGGTGTAAAAATTGAATAAACTGTAACTTTAGTGAAAAATAATAAGCTATTCAAAGTGCAAAATAAAATAATTATATTAGTTACGCAGAAAGTATAACAATATTAAACTATATGTTATGGAAAAATTTTGGTCCTTGAAATAGATTCTTAAGGGAGATTTGAGCTTACAAACGAAAAAAGTAGTTATGGACACATTATACGTGTACCTATATAGAAATGTTTTTATATGGCTGTCAAATCTCGACCTGTACTGAAAAACACTGAGTTAAGTCAAAAAATACTAGTTGAAAATAAAAGAATTTAAAATAAGGTCCTGTTGCAGCCAGTTAGTATGTCGAGACAGTTTTTTCTTTATAGTTATATATACTATTTACGGTCTGGTACATTACCTATTAAGGGCACGTAATATCAACGAGGTTTATGAACCAGATCACGCCATGGAAACTCTGAGCTTACGATTAGTACTTGAACTTGGTGTTATCGAAGATGTAACACCATAACGATTAGGTGCCTAAGAAGAAGTTTCATCTTTAAATACCTCAGAAGTAACAGCTAACATTGCTACTTGAATGTGTATATTGGTATCTACTAAACATCGCCTTGAGTTGGCTAAATTCGAAAATTACAATTCACTACAATAGCATTGCCTTAAAAAAAGACTACCATAGAATTTAATAAATAGCCGCAATGTTTCTTAGTAAAGGCCATTTTTATTAAAAGACTAAAGCTTAATTAACTACACTACCTACATCTAGTGAAGATTAAAGAACATAATTTTTTTCAGTTGCTCCTTATGAAAACGTGTTTCTTAATGCTACATTTTCTTTACTACCTAGCATAGAATATGAATTTTCAACTAAACTAATAATAATGGTAAATGTGAATTATAACCAAATTCATATTTACCATTTAATAACGCCAACCAGGATTGTAAGCCATGAGGTTAGGTTAGGTGTTTGTTATTATGTTAAGTTTATCTATTGAGTTATGTTGTATGTTATTGAGTTATGTTGTGTTAAGTGTATAATTTAGGTACGCTATATAATAGCGAGCCGTAGGGAGTGAATGAATTGTTGTTTTTATACTTTATAATTTTACAAATTATATTTTTTATATTTATATTTCAAAATCCACGGGCTCGTCATTTTTCGTGCCATATTTTAAAACATCGTCGAAGCTGACACCCACTTTTTTCTTTACAGTGAGTAAGCAAAGATAAATAACATGAAGGCGCACAACGAAACACGTTGCAACATGTTTACCACATTCTCCGGCCTTCTCAGGGCATCTCGCTGAAAACTTAGGTATTCCGTATTCGACACGTTGTCGGCTGAAGATTTAACGTTCTGTAAAATATTTTGATTCTAGGGAACAGACAATGCGTATAACGATCGCTATCAGATGTCTTTAACAACCGGGACCGACAGCTTTACCTATTCTTTGATGCACGGTGGGAAAATCCAAATTGGCAAACACCCAGATTGTAAATAAGTATTGGTACAGTATCCAGTATTCAACTCTAGCGGGAATTGAACCCGCGACAGCCTGTGTTTATACGCCTTTACGCATGCATCACTACACCAGAACTGTTGTTCACCCAGGCTTACACAATGCATGAAGAGAATTTTATTTCGTAATATGACTAAACGTTATAGACCTTTAGATATTAAATAGAATGCCTAGATATAGAATGTAGAATACGGTACACCTATTCTATAGTCTTTTCCCTAGTACAAAAATATAATTTTTTTACAATTAAAATTTCGTCTCATTTGTTCAAACAAAAAAAATTCTCATGCTGAGTTAAATGTAACATATACGCATGCCTTATTTTATAATAAAATTAAGGTGTAATAAAATAACCTTGTTGATAAGTTAACTAGATTTATTATGATTTCTAAATATTTTAATTAAATTAATATGTCTCCTCAATCAAAAAACTCTGTACAGATTTATTATATTTTTCTGGTAATATTTCAGTCATCTCATTCCTTGTTAACCAGTTGGGTTTTGATGCCTTATTTATTTCACCAGCTTTATAATTTGCATAATAAAAGAATACCTGAAAAGAAAATTGAAGATTCAGTAAAAAATAAAATTATTATACAAATATCATTAGTAAAATAATTGAAAGTCTAAGCTGTCCTTCGTATATATTGAAGAACAGTAGAGCTTAATCTACGATGCCACTCTACTGCAAGTTAGACCAGAATTTTCCTACAATCAAATTAAGTTTTTTTCTTCTCCAGGACCCTGATGATTTTGAGCCAGGTTTATTCCTGTGTGTGTTAAGAGTATAAACAATTTTAGCTGCTGAAACTTTAAAGTCCAAGACAAAATATATGCACACGCGTAACTTTCGAATAACTGCACCAAATTGTATAACTCTCTTTTATCTTTATCATTACTGACAGGACAAAGTTTGTATATGAGTCTAGGCGATAGGTGAAGGATAGGGATTCCCACGCCTGGCTCGCGACCACTATCATGTCAAAGCCGAACCGCCAAATTTCTTCGGATGTGTTCCGGTTCGATGGTATGTAAGCCAGTTCCTCTTATCTCATCCAATCCTTTCTCTTTGTTCCAGGTCCCAAACTGTCTGGTGCCCGGTGTACTCGTTGTTCACGGGACTGCCGGACTTGCTATGCGATCTTTTCTTAACCCCATAATTTCTCCACACTCATCTTTATGACTCGAAATGGTAAAGTTTGTAATGGTTGTACAGCGGCTCCACTTTCCACATTTGATGTGGACTTCTGCGACATTCTTCATAGTAACTTAAATGCCGTCTACTACCACCTTGTCCCAGCTAAGCCGATCTTACTCTATTGTCTATATCTCTGCTGACACACATATTTACTCCTGACGATACTTCGTACCTGTGCTATCCAGGGTACAAATTTGAGCACGTCATTTTACCCAATGCCGGCGTGCCGTTCGTCATGTTTTGCTTTTCCTTGACGTCAAAAAGTCCAGTGATCCTGATGATATTCCGGCCATCGTACTTAAGATGTGTACTCCTGAATTGACTTCGGTTCTAAGTTCTTTCGCGTTTATTCTCACTCTCTTACGCAATTTGCATGGCACCTAACTTCGTGGAATGTAGCAATTGCGCACTATATCCCCAAAAAGGGCAAGCACAGAATCATACCGGCCAATTGCCATTACCTCCTTGCTTTTGTTGGTGATGGGGGTGGGTAGTTAAAACCCAGCTCTTTGTATTGCCAGCTAATAAGCGACTGACAATACGGATTTTACCGTGGACGCAGCGCTTGGAGATCTAGTTTATCTAACACACTGCTAGGCAACCGCCATTTAAAGCAAGGGGGAAGCCATGGCAATAAGCCTTGATATCGAGAAGGCCTTCGAACGGATCTGGTAAAAGCTCTTTTAGCGAAGTTACCATCCTACGACCTCCCCGAGGGATTTGCAATTGGATAACCAGTTTTCTTGATGGGCCTAGTAATAATAGTCACCATCTACGAATTATACTCGGAAGCAATGCCTACTAGCGCTAGAGTTCCTCAAGGCTCAGTGCTCTCACTTACACTGTTTATACTGCATATAAACGAAATGTTGCAAACCAGCAATATTCGTTGCCATGCAGAATGACCTTGACCGAGACTACCTTAGAGCGAGTCTCCGAATGGGGTAAGCACAACCTCGTCCAATTTAACCACACGAAGATATAAATTTGCGCGTTTACTGCTCCTTTACTCCCTTTCCTGTAACGCCAAGATTCCAGGAGATATCCCTAAACATCGGTACAAAATATTGGGATACTTGCGGTAGACGTTACAAACAAGGTCCATTTCCGGTGTCATTTGGAGAGCAAAGCCAAAGTGGCTTAAAAAACTCGGGTTTCTGAACAGGACGGGTCAGTACTCGGTATCGAGACACCTGATTCTGCTTTATAAAGTTCAGGTCCGTTCCAATGTCAAGTATTGTTCACCTTTTGATTCCTTCTAACGCCAGGCAGTTCACACTGTCGATCCCAAACTCACGGATGAGTTTAGAGCATCTAAGTAAAGAAGGGATGTTGGTTCCCTGATTACTTTTTACTATCTAATTAATTCTCTTTGATAAGAGCTCTTTAATGGTACCACCGTCACGTTTTTACCATCGCACCCTTCGCCGAAAGACCAAATTTCATCCACAGCACTTGGATACTTCGTTTGCAACCAATGTGCGAGCTTCACGCGCATTCTTTCCGCGTACATGCAAACTGTGGAATGACCTTCCTACTGAAGTTTTCCCTGAACACTATAATTTGGGGATTTACAAGTGTTAAATTTATAGACATCTATTCCCTAAAGGCCAGCAACGCGTGCGCAACACCTTTTATGTGGCAGATATCCGACGATAGACATTTAGCGTCAGATTACTTCGTCTGATTACTTGCTCTCATAATTATTAAAAAAAAAAATAAAGAAAAATTTGCTGTGATGTTTTCTCGGTTCATTTAGTAGAATATAATTAATGTGAATCATAATACTTCATAATTCATTAGTATTAACGTATGCTGTATAAATTATTAATTATTAACCTTTGCACCAATTTTTCCATTAATTTCTGTAGGATATTTATATTTGTAGAAACCGCTTGGAGCATTTGATAAAAATTTGACTTTTAAATCAGGACCACATTGTTCCAAAAGTGCTCGTTCTGCCGTCTGAAAAAATAATTACATATTATTAAACATATTGGTAATTTTGTTAATATTTGTTAATATTTTTGAATGATGAGTGCCTTAAAATTCTATCAGTGCTAAGCCAACCGGTGGATGTTGTGGATTAGCTGACCGACTAGGTGTTGGTGTCATTGGCAAGGTTTTAAATAATTGTTAAAATTATAAACCAAATAGAATAATTATAAATTATAAAGTCAAAGGAAGAATGAAATACTCTTTTACCTGTCTCAATGTCTCCCCTTCTGTCCACACACCTTGTGGTAAAATAGTTTTGACATCTTTTCCTAATTTCACTTGAGTTACAAGCACCAAATGCTTCTGAAGACACCTGTCATGTGTACTTTTGTCACCTCTCTTATCTGCTTCTGGAAAAATTAAAATGATGTCAATTTAAATGCGTCAATGTTAATAATAAAAGTACCTGGGTGACTGAGCTTAGTTCGGTATTTTTAGTAAATCATTTTTCTTAGAAATCATTATTTATAAAATATGAATAATATTTTTTTTTTACCGAAAATTATAAAAAATATAAATAAATATAAAATATCAAAAATAAAATAAATAATAAAAAAATAATTATGATAAAATATGAATAATTTTTTTCAATTTTACATTTACATTATTAAATAAAAAATAACGAGTGCAATTAGAAAAAAAAAGAAAAAATAATAATTGACTGAGGACTTGAACCATGATCTTTTCAATCACGACTGGTCGATTTCCCACCTGAGCTATTACAACTTTACTAACAGTAGCGAAATTTACCTTCGTATTCTAACAATATTTTTTCACTGTCTAAAAACTGAAATAAATTGAAATTTCCTAAAAATAAATACTAGCTAGATTTATTTATCTCTCCCGAAATTCCCAGCATACTAAATTTCATGAAAATCGGACCCGTTTCCGAGATTCAGATTATATATATACACACATATATATCATATAGCTGCTATGGATAATGTTACTATAGACTGTCAAGCCCACTGCTTTCCTTCTTTGATTCTTCAATTACACTTTTGAAAGTTTAACATTTGATAATTATTTATGTGAATTAAGAAGATTTTGACTAACTTTATACAGACTATTTCATTTCATTCTTTAATTTTAATTTAATTTAATATTCTTTATTGTATACCAAAATAAAAATAAACACAAAACAAAGATGTACAAAGGCTATCTCATTGCTTAAGAGCAATTTCTTTCAGATAATCCTTGGGCACAGGACACAATATAGTAGCAACGGATAGTAAGAGTACAATATTATGAAGATTAAATTTTACAATTTTTTTCATATAAAGTAAACATTTAATATTAACTAGCTGTGCTCACGACTTCGTTCACGTGGTATAGTGACTTTACATGGTCAACGTGGAATTTTTAAATCGACATATTTTTTTAATTTATGAATTGATTGACATGAAACAAACAATAAATGTCAAGCTAAGATTGCCACAATATGTTAATAAAAACCACATCTAAATCGGATAAGCCGTTTTTGAGATTAGCGTGCGCAAACACACAGACAAACAGACAAAATTTCTGAAAATCATTGTTTTGGGTGCTATTTGCGTTTATAAAAGTTTTTCTCATATTATATCTTAAATGTATATATTAGCAGATATATAGCTGATATGGGCAAACAAATATTTCAGTGATTCTATAAAGAGGTACAGTTTGTTACTTTGTTTGTAGAGGCTGGAATCTCTGTAAGTAAAATTCAGTTTGAAAATTCTTTCACTTCTCGCTTTTTATTAATTTTGTCACAGTAACTTAAATTTATAAAACAAGTCAGAAGAAAAAGCAACACTGCACTACTTTTTTGAATGTTAATAAAAATAAATCTAAGCAAAAGTCTGAAAGCCATATATCTATCTCTCATATGGTGTTATGTTTATTAAAATTTGGAAAGTAATTTATGAGCATTATAACTAAGCATGACTTATTGATAATATTTATTTTATCATCAAGACAATTGTATTAAGGTAAGTTTTGTCGTACTCGGTAAATTATTAAACTTACTGACCTTAACTACTACTACTACTACTACTACTGATACTCTTAAGCAAGACATATTGACTGATAACTTTTTGAATGTAAAGTAGAACTGTTAAGTTGATGTTGAAAATAAGCAAAATAAAAGTTATGTTATAAATAACCTGTCTCGATATCAGCAAATTTAAAATTTTCCAATTCTTCTTTTGAAGCATCTTCAAAATCTTGAGCAGTAATTTTACTGACAGCGTCCAAATCAACTTCAATTGATTCATTCTTCAGAAGCTCAGCCTGTTTTCTGAAATGGTGAATGTTTAGTCCTCTCAAGTGTTGTGTAATATACAATCATTGCAATAATATTGAATTTTAGTGTAAAATTCTTTTCTTTAATAAAATTTGTAATTTTTATTTATTTTAACATACTTGTCGTTCTCTTTTCTTATTTCGTGGTTTGACTTAAGACTTTTTTCTACTTCAATGGTCCACTGCAGATTCTTAAACTTCTTTTGAATATCATTAAGTGGCGGTGTCACTACTGGTAGCCTTTCGACACATACGCCAGTTATTATATCCCAAGAAGACTTATCTGAAAGAAATAGCAAGGTTCTAAGGTTAGTGTATTATTTAATATTTAAGGTTCCAAAAGTATTTAACAATTTCAAAATGTACATTACCTCGAACAAATATTCTAAAACCGACGCTTATTTCTGAACAAAAAAACTTTCTTAAAAACATGTTGAAGGTTAATACAGTATAATAATTTTTATTTCTCTCTTATTTTTAAAATTTTAACCTAAATTTGAACCTATAATAATATCTAAAATAAATTGTCAACTTTCTTTGACATTTGACAACAGAAGAAAGTCCAAACAAAATTTGGGTAGCGCAAAAAGTCAGCGTGGTCGATTATTATCATTCGAATATTAAATTTAGTCACATTTTGTACGGTATTTACCTACTATTGTATTATAGTTTTCATGGAATATAACACAATACAAACTTTAGTTGGTGGTGTTTCGCTGCTTGATTTATCTTTTCACCAAATTAGGACTTTAAAAACTGAATAAAAGTTAAATTTGCTTATACAACTAAATAGATAATTGACTATTAGATTCCCGTATTTAATTAATTATTGATTAAGGATAAACATAGACAGTACATGGTTAATTTGGTCTTTTCCGATAAATCAAATAAAAAAATATTTTTTAACAATCACACACCATCGTCTGTTCCTAACGTAAGCAACTTAATGCTTGGGCATGCAACTTGCAATAGGTAATAGCCAACTGCTATTGCTGAATATTTTTTTTTTTATAAATAAACAAACAAATAATACATATATAAATACAAATAATACACTCAGACTCAGGAGAGAATTGAACGCACAACCCGCGGAGTATAAAGCATTGTTACTATAAACTGCGCCAAAGGGCTGGTTAAAAGATAAATAAGGTTTTAGTTTCTTTTTATGCTAACAATATTAGGGTATTACTTATTTACTTAATAAAAATCGACTTCAAAAGTTAAGTCTTACTTTTGAAGTCGATTTTTAATAAATGTTTATAATGAACATCGAAGTATCGAATAAATCAATCGATTTTTTAAGAAAATTTAAGTTGGCAACTTTCTCGATCTTTTCCGGCTCTCTGTGTTACTGAAAGTAAGCAATTCCGTTCAATGAAATTAAAAATCTAAAATAATCATAATAAATTTTGATTAATTATTGTGCTGTGATATTGTATTTAGCTTAATAATAAATTTAAAGAAAGTTTTTGGGAATATTTCATTTCAAGTTATTTTAGAAAAACAGTTTTTGTTTTAACTTGATGAAATAGGTTATGTTGATGTCTGTTTTCTAATTTTAGGCCTCAACATGAAGCAAATCGTTGCTAACCAAAAAGTGAAAATCCCTGAGGGGTTGACTGTTCATGTGAAATCAAGACTAGTGACAGTGAAAGGTCCTCGTGGAACACTGAAAAGAAACTTCAAACATTTAGCTGTTGACATTCGCATGGTGAACCCTCGGTTGTTAAAGGTAGAAAAATGGTTTGGATCAAAGAAAGAGCTTGCTGCTGTAAGAACTGTATGTTCCCACGTTGAGAACATGATCAAAGGTGCGTTATTATTTATATTGATTGTTGGTACCTATAAGCAATGTTAATCGTGTTTTGTTTTATAACTTCATTATCCTTCGTTATTAAATGAAATCGATTCTTACATTTATTATATTATTAGGGAAAACTGTGCAATTGAAAACCTCTTCCTTTTTTTGGAAGTCTGACAAAAAACAGGCCTAAAATTGAGTTTTTGATAACAGCTGAGAAGTTTAAGTGCAGTATTTAAATACCACTGTAACAGGTTTTGAATTAATGTATGCAAACGCACTTTAAGCATCCCGTGACTTTTCCCAAGACTATTATAGTCTATTTAGTAAAAAGCTTTAAATCAGTTGTTGAGTGTCTTCAAGTAAAACCGAATTCCTTGTATGTATTACGATTATTCCTTTTATAAAATATACTTAATTTATCAATTTATAAGTTACGTAGAAGATATTACTTAAATTTTACTTAGGGCCTGTTTCACCAGATGTGGATAGTTTATCCTGCACATGAGTTACAAATACCTTCAACCTTCAATGAATAAACTACAACTTTTAGATTCACATTAGCATAAATATACTGGAATTTGATGGTAAAAAAGAATATTATTTCAAAAAACTTTTATATTTATCTTTTAACTGCTGGATATCGTAATCCATCAAGAAGCATTATCCACAACTGGTGAAAAGAGAAATTATGTAGAGAGTTACAGAGGTGCCGTAGAAGTACATCATGATTTCCTAACCAAGATTTTTTCAATCACAGAAAATACTACTTTTATATTATTTATATACAATTTTTATTATTTTTTAGGTGTCACTAAGGGATTCCAGTACAAAATGCGTGCTGTATATGCCCATTTCCCCATCAACTGTGTGACAACAGAAGGAAATTCAATTATTGAAATCCGTAACTTCCTTGGAGAGAAATACATCAGAAGGGTAAAGATGGCACCCGGTGTTACAGTTGTTAATTCTCCCAAGCAAAAGGACGAGCTTATCATCGAAGGTAACTCACTTGAAGATGTTTCAAGCTCAGCTGCTCTTATCCAACAGTCAACAACTGTTAAGAATAAGGATATCAGAAAATTCTTGGACGGTCTTTATGTGTCTGAGAAGACTACTGTTGTACTGGATGAGATATAAGATCATTAAAGATATAAGATGAATATTATCTTTTATTTTATCTATATTTTCAAACTTTTTGTCAAATCAAGGAAAAGGTGAACCTTAGTTTGTCCAATTAGATTAAAGCCGTTAAATTTAACTTGTGATAAGATCTGTACATTTTTTATACAACTTGGATGGCAAACGGGTAAGGCTCACCTGATGGTAAACTATTACCGTTAGCTTATGCAGGCGCAATACCAGAAGCATTGCAAACGCTTTGCCGATCCCCCCAAGAGCTCTGATCTCTAGGAACACAACACTACTTAAAAACAGTATTAGCTGTGATCTTCTGTAAGGTCGAGGTTCGAATTTTTCAGCTGAATTACCTCAGTTAAAATTAGTACTTGAGTAGATTTTGATTTTTTAGTAGTAGCCACAAATTCATTTTTATTTATTTAGAAAACCAATAACTTATACATACAATTTTTATCATATAGCATACAACAACAATATAATCCATCAGTGGCGTAGCGTAGTGGTGGCGGCTGGGGCAGCCCGCCCCGGGCGGCACCATTTAGGAGGCGGCAAAATTTAACAATACTTAAATAATAAAAATATTTTGTAAATATTTGAACCATATTATTTTTATCGCAACTACAAATTCGGACCGATTGAAAGTAGCACGGAATTTTTAATTACTTATTTTGTGGCGAAGTCGAGGAATCCCTTTTCTTTGAATGATAATTTGTAGCGACTGGCATCGTCTTTCTCAATTCTCGCAATTCTCCGTTTACGACTATCTCGTATATCTCTCAATAATCAGTGATAATGACTTCTATTACATACAAGATTTAAGGGACAGCTATCCTTTAATTTAAATCATTAATTCGGACCATTATTCTGAGTATCAGACAAGAATTTTTCATCGCAAAACCTAGAAACCGGGAGAAAAAATCTGATGTTTTTTATACCTCTCCGGTGAGTAAAAAATCGCTATTATTCATCCAGAATCGTATCCTGTGGTTGATAAATATTTTTATTGCACTTATTCTAGCCCCAAAAATATAGTTTTGACTTTGGAACCACGTAAAAAAGCGACCAGCCAATTTTTTAAAATAAACGTACAAAAAAAAACTGAAAATTTTCGAAATTTCCTGATAACAAATTCCACTAGTTCTGGCGAATAGCTGTCTGTCTGATGTTTTGTTCAAACCTTAATTTATTTAAAAAAAACCCGCCGATTTGCGAGTTTTATACTCGCGTACCTAGAGGGTTTCGTACAAATAATCCAGTCATCAAGTTCAAAAACATGTTTAATATAAATAAAGCTCCTAAAAAATATGTGTGATAACTGATCTCATTCGATTTGGAATGACGTCTAAATTTTTTTTAGGGGTTTACTAGCACATAAAAGAATTGCGATTGTTACAAACAAAATAAGATAAAAAAGCTACTTAGTTTTTCGTTAATAATTTCTAAAATAAAGATATTCAAGGAATTTTGAATATTTTTTATCGTGACCACGTCTAATAAATCGATGAACGCCGGCGGCATGCACGAAAAAGGATGATTCATTTTAAGGGGGCCATTGACGGTCAGTTCAACTGATCAGTTTTGCGCGCTCTCCGAAATTTGATCGTGAGTGTAGAACCATCGCTCCAGAGTTTTAACTGACGACGCGCCACTTAAATCCATCCCGGCGCGTCGCGCCGAACTAGGATTGTTGATAAAATATCGAAATATCGATATTTATTACTAATACTTTTTTGGACGATATATCGATAGTTCGATATTGAAATTTTAATATCGACACTTGATAATTTGAAGTAAAACTTCTTTACGCACACGACTTGGGAAGTAAGCTGGTAAATATGTACTGAGAGTGTTACGAAAAGTGTGATCAGGCGAGGTAAACGGAAGTTGAGAGGGACAGATTAGTTAGTGAAAGTGGAAAGAGAGACAGACTTATGTTTCGTAACGCTTCGTTTTTTTTAAGTAAATTTTTATTATTTTATTTTTTCTCGTCAATTATTTAAACTAGAACATAATGATAAGTTTATTATGTTCTAGTTTAATCCACTAACTTCTTCTAATCTACTGAACTTTATTTACACTACATTATTTTTTTAACCGACTTCCAAAAAAGGACGAGGTTCTCATTCGACTGTATTTTTTTTTAAATATGTATGTTACTTTAGAACTTTTGACTGGGTGTACCGATTTTAATAATTTTTAATTTAATCGAAAGCTGATGTTTGCCATGTGGTCACATATAAATTTCATTGAGATCTGATAACTACTTTTTGAGTAATCTTTGATAACGCGCAGTTACTTGAGTACTTTTTCGTCGATCTACGTTGTATTACTCGTCGATGTAATTGAAGTCGGTTTTTTTTTCGTTTGCGAGCAAACACAATTATTCAGATAGCACTTTAATTAAACTATAAGTCCCAGCTGCTCATGTTACCCCTGTAAAAATTCAAATAGCAATTTCATACATATAGCCATTGATTTCGATGATTCCTCCTATGCAGTATTTCATTACTAATTATTACCTATAATTTGAGTTACTTTTCTTTTGCGCCGGGCCTGGGTTTTTTTTGAGCATTGTCTTTTCATGAAAATCGTTAGAGCCGTTTCCGAGATTCAGATTATATATACAAGAATTGCTCGTTTAATAGTATTAGATATTAATGCCTTCAGCGGTTTTTGAAATTTCGAGATGAGTTAATAGCTCAGCGATTTTTATATATGTACATAGATTAGTTGACCCGATAAACGTTGTCCTGTCTTCCAAACTGTAATACATACTTTGAAAAATCGTCGTCTTCTATTTGTCTTTCTGTATATTAAGAGTTTTAAATTAAAAAATAAAATTATCCGAAATGTTCACCATTAGCGATCATCTTTAGCGATTGATTTTTATTTATACTAGAAGATTTTCTGAGATAGAGGATGTATGAAAACAATGGTAGGATTTTTAACGTAAATAATTTTATTCAAACTAGTCTATTGAACATCACTAACTGATAAACATTGTACATCTGCAAATATGGATTTTGATAATTTTATAGTTAAAATGTTGTTAAAAATTATTAATACTTAATTTATTAATATACACAATATAACACATTCCATTAATTTAATAGAATACCTACTTAGCACAATAAAATAAATAACTATTTGAACAAATTGTATTTATTTGTTAATACATCAGTGTAGAAACTTACTAATATATTAAGACAGACATAAACACATTGATTAGGATGAACTTTCTATTCGAAAATAAAAATTGCCTACAATGTATTGTTTGTAGGTTGTACACGAGGTGATTGAAAATGTTTATAAAATTATGTACATAGATTTAGAAATCAATTAGGACGAGGTCATTCATACGTTTGTCAAATTTCCATGTAATAAATTGCTGATATCTTTGGTAGTAAGAAATAAGAATGCATAATACGATCCATTGTCACAAGTGAAATAGCAAAATATTCGCGATTATAACAAACAGGTATTTTTATTTGTCATACTAATAAAATAATTCTTTAACTTACGTTAACATGGCATAATTATAACATAAAAATTATTATAAGCTCTATATATAATATTTAAGTACAAACAATAGTAATTGAAATATTTTTAAAACACACACTTGCACTTATAAATTTATCATTTAAAAATCAGCTTGGTGTTTTTACAGCAGAAATTGCTCACGTCAGGCCATATTTGCAGATGGGCATCCTATTCATAAGAAAATAAAATTCTCAATAAATAAAAGTCAAACTGAGGTGAGACATTTCACACCATATAACACAATTTCTTACTATAAAAATGATCAACAAACAACTTTGCACCTCATCTAAGTGTTAAGAGAATTTCGGTATGCACAATGTCATGAGATTCAATGGCTACATTACAAATTGCTGCTTGAGCAAATAACTTTTAGGGGCTGCATGAAATGATTTAGCGATTGACGAATTCGTTTATTGGGAAATTGTATGAAAATATCAAAAAATTATCACTTAATTTTTTCGTACACTTTAGCTGTACAAACGCATTCGACAATCCCTTAACCACCCTATCTATCCCAACTAGTTACATACATCTTAGCCTAGCCATGCAGGACGCGTGAGGTGGGTTCGACTATAGTATCATAATAAACTTTATAACTAGTACATTTGTCATATTTTCCTTGCATCATCGAGTGCACAATATTATTTCGATAACGATTCTTTTTTATATTTGTGTACATAAAGCTAATTATATATTATTTTATAATGCTGACAAAATTCACAATTTACTTTAGCAATCTGAGTTAACAAATTAACATGAACAATATCATTTTTAACTTCTACAATATACAATCCATTTACATTAAATTGAAGCATATAACTTGTTTAATTTTTCAATAAATAATTTTTATTACACCATGCAAACATACTATTTGAAGAAATATAAACACTAGATTAAATATTAGCACAATAAACACAAGCATAATATACTACAGTGAAAGCTTTGCAATAAAAAATTGTTACCACAATAGATAGAGAAAGAGATTGCATGGGTTTTCGACGATGAACTTACGCTACGACTTTGATTGGAATTCTACCGAGCGGTATATAAAATTGTATCGCAAAAATAATCAGATTTTTAAAAACTCGACTATCTAACGCGTTTTTTTTAACTAAGAATCAATATTGCTTAAACGAGACGAGTATCGACCTCTGCTGACGACAAATATCCCGATCGCCTATTAGGAGAGTGTCTTATTGAACTTATTGTTTTTGATAGCCAAATATCGCAGCCGCCAAACTTGGGAAAAATTGATAAAAGACATAAAAAGTGATGTATAAAAAAATAATTCAAATCGGTGTAAAACTGATGATAAAAATATTTAAAAAATAAAATTCGACTTCAATAATACTATCCATTAATAAAACCATTAATAACATCACAAACGAAAAATCGGTTTGACAACCTATTGTTTTCATATTGTTTAATATTAAAAAAAACTATTTCGTCACTTCTAAGGAATACTGTGACAACTAGAATCATCGTAGTTATACAGTAAGCGTCGGAAGAAAAAATATTGATAATCTACACTACTAATGAAATTTTACTAAAATTTAAAGGTTTTAATAGTTCATAGTATTAGTAGGAACATAATATGAAGAAGTTATAGCGGTTTTATATATAAAATAGAGAACACCAAATTTTTTTTATACAACTTGGTCGGTAAACAAGAGTACGACTCAAATGATGGTAAGCGATTACCGTAGCCTATAGAAACCTGAAACACCAGAAGTATCGAAAACATGTTGCCGACCCTACCTCTAACCCCCCCTGGAGGAGGAGCTCTAGTCACCTTATTCACCACAGGAACACAACACTGCTCGAAAGCATGATTATTTAGCTGTGATCTTCTGTAAGGTCGATTTTGAACAGGATATGTTCTGCTATGCCCTACCTACCTACCTAAATCAGCTAACATAGTATCCCTTTAAAGATATTGTTTTACAAAGTGAAACGCGTTGATTTTTGTACAAAG
Organism: Melitaea cinxia; assembly: GCF_905220565.1. Lineage (NCBI taxonomy): Eukaryota > Metazoa > Arthropoda > Insecta > Lepidoptera > Nymphalidae > Melitaea > Melitaea cinxia. Next base: position 7,912,581 of record NC_059401.1, read on the forward strand.
TTTTGTCCGTCAAAGGTTAAAAATAATAAATAAATGTACAATAAAATAAACAAACTAAAATGGCAAACCTCTTACTGAGGTAATTAGGATTGAATGATAGTTTCCATATTATATTCAAATCGTGTAAGGCTTCGGTTAATTCAAGTATACTTTTACGCCGTGTTGGTATCGGTGCATTACTTCAAACGTCAAAGGCTTTAGGATTAATAAGGGAGAAGGTACTGCAACGCTTTGTGTGCGTGTGCAGTATTGTAATGGTCGGAGCGAGGGTAGTTTCACAGCGGCTCGCGACGCGGAACCCACACAGTGGGCCCGCTCTCCGCTATAATCACCGCTTTCACTTTCGCGTAGATCTCCTCCGGCGTGTCGCCTGTCACCACCGCTGTAAAATAAAGTTTGCAATTTATTATCTATTCAAATAAAATTTATGTTTCGTTAGTAACTTCAAAATAGCAATTTTTTACTAAATTTACTACAAACTACTACTACAAAAATGTTATCACAGTACTTATAGGAAATAACTGTTATTTTTTATGTAATTATAATAATAATATTCTTTATTGCACACCATTAAAAGATACAAACAAAAGTAGTATGATTAGAGGAAGATGTACAAAGGCGGTCTTATCGCTAAAAGGGCGATTTCTTCCAGACAACCTTTGGGTATAGGACAGCGCCTATGCGCTATGCGTATGGTTAGGAAGTGTACAAATAATTGTTATAGAAATTAGAATACATCACAATATATTATAAAATTACACATACATATATACATAAATATATATGCTTACACATTCACATATACACATATACTCATAGATATAAATATAAACAATTATTAATGATGTATTATTCTTATTAGATTTATTTTATTATTATCAAAGATTAGAGAGATCAGTCGAACTGAATTTGACTACATTATTATGTCAAGTTTTGTTTTTGTATACGAAAGCTAAAAAATGGAATTGAATTTTTTTTTATACACCTTTCAAGAAAGTTACCTGTGAAATATTCAGCGAATTCTTGCTCCATTTTCAGAGCACGTTCGTAAGTTTTCTTCGCTTGATCTTCGGTCATTCGCTTCGTCATTTCCCTGCATATAAAGAATATTAGTAAATTAAAATTCAATATTATTTTTTATATTTTTATTTAACAGTGAAGCAAATTAACTTACATTATAGATTCTACACTCTTTGGTTTAATAAATATGGCAATGGGATATAGTTGCGCCACTTGTAACCTCTTAATGGCGTTTCCGCTCACATCCAAAATGCAATGTTTGCCCTAAAAAGAAAATAAAACATTTTATAAAAAAAAGTCCCACGCCGCGCCGCGACTTTATTTTCGTGATAAATTCGTGAACTTCTTAACAAATTTTCATTCTGTTACGGATTTCAATTTGTAATAAGTATTTATTGAAATTTAATTTAATATTCATCATTCTAGTTGTTGTTCAAATTGACCAGTTGAAGTCCTTTAGGCAAGATGATTTGATTGGTCAAGAGGCGTGGCTAAGTGACAGCGATGAGTCACTATTTTCTTAACGCGAATAGACAATTGGGTGCAAATGAATTCGGTCCGTTTTATTGTTTAGAGATAGAATTTTTTTGTTAGCAACATATATATGAGTTGACGTAAGTGGTTTCTGAGAGGCTACACGTCTGCGAATACGGTACGGTAAATTTTGCTTTGAGTTTTTGAAAAAATACTTATTTTTTACTGTGTTGAATCTGTACAAAATTTATTGCAATTGCGGGAAGATTTTATTTTGCTGCTTTAATTCGAAGAAAAATGCAGATGTAGCGCAAATAATGCTTACAGAACCCTAGTGGCAACTTTCAAAAAAACTTGGACGTTTCAAGAGAGGTGATTTGTGTTGGAAAATGTTCTAGCCCAGGAAGTCTAAAAATTCGACGACAAGAAATTGGACAGTAAGCAATGAAAATCAGATTTAAACACAAGTAAATTCAGTTCACTATGATTAAAAGACACGGGAATAATTTTAAAGCAAGGCAATACAGGCAATAATAATAGGCATACTATGACAATTCTAAGAATAAAAAAGAGTACGTCCCTTCAATCGTTGTTATCAATTTTAGTAGCAACATAAAACCAAATATCTACGTTTTGAAGGTAATCCGTAAAACCTGGTGATTGATTCCATTACAGGCATTCATTACAAATAGCAATTGATGTACTTTAACCGACGCTTACGAGGAAAGACAAGCTAATGTTGTTTTCTTCAATGTTAGCGTTCATGTTATCGCATTATTAGTGAAAAATTATTAAATAGCAGGTATGCGGAAGATTTCAGCATTTCTGCTGTGTTTACCGAACATAGTTCTTTAGGATTAGTCGTCATTCCAATGAATGCAGCATGATTTAGCGACAGTTCATTTCTTTCGAAAAAAATAAAAAAGTTGTTAAAATTCGGATGATAAATATCTTTAGAAATGGAATTGGAAAATTAACTGAGAGATAGGGAAAAGTACTAATTTTCGTGAGACAGTAGGTACTTCGATTAATCAGTTTTTACTCCAAAAAAAAAAAAAAACGGACCGAATCAATGTGGGCCCATAAAAGACATAAGTGAGGACCGACCGAAATTTCGGTTTTTGTTTCGGAAAAAATGGACCAAAAACTTCAGACCCGCCAACTCTCCGTTTGAGTACCGTTCCGAAATTCCCGCGCCGCTGGCTTACATCTCAAAAAGTAAATATTTAGTATCTTATACGAACATAAAATCTATTCTATGCGGAAATAAATATTTAAAATACACTAGACTCGTATACACTGTTTGTTACATTTTCTGCGTGCGTTCGGTTTCGGTTTCGGCCGAAACTGGCCAAATTTTCCAAGCCAAATGCCGAAATTTCGGTTACGGTTTCGACCAAAAAATCCGTTTCGATTGGACGCATAATAAACCACGTACTTTTTCAGCCACTTCCCGTACAGAGGCTACGGATGTTCCGTAAAGGTTATCGTTGTACTGGCCCGCCTCTATGAAGAGATGGTTCTGAATGTCGCGCTCCATCTGTTCGCGACTGCCCACAAAGTGGTAGTCGCGTCCGTCCACCTCGTAGTCTCGACGAGGCCGCGTCGTATCTGATAGGTTGGAGAACAAAACAATAGTAACAGAGTAAAGTCCAGCTTCTATATTAAAAACATCGTTTTGCTGTCATGTCTAGTTCGAATTTAGTTGTGCAAAACGAATGGTTTTTTCTACACTTTTTATCCTACAAGACTAACTGCGATTATTATTTAGGAACTCCCGACATTTCGGCGTGTCGTTGCTGGCCTCTTGGTCGCACGTGATTAACGGTAAGTCCCGTAGAATCGAAAGTGTTCATATACCCCGGTTTAATATTTTAATACGAAGCATTACTCGTCTTAGTACGATTAGGTTTAGCTTAGCTTCTTTACAAGCAACCAGATATTTTTCAAAATTTACAAGGCTTCCATGCCAATATACCTACGAAACATTAGACATTTTTTAAACCCACCCATCCAAAAGCAACGATAGAACATGTGTTTCGCCTAAGAATCTTAAAACAAGATTCCTATTTAAAATTAAAACTTAAATATCTTAATTATTTTTATTACCGCTATAGCCGTAAGACGAATATAAATTGGAAAAAAGTTTTCTAAGATACAGCTCTGTGTGGATGGACTCATTTAGCATCTATTGCTCTACAGAGCGCAGTAAATACTGCGACTCTTGAATTCCATTATAACGTTTTAACATATTACAGTTACGTTACTTACGAGGCACGCAGCTGCCGAACTTGTCAGGGAACTCCGATATAAGATCATCGTTGATCCTATCTTTGAGTGGACCCAGGATAATAACAGGTCTAGTGTAATTAATAGTTAACTGCTGTACTGTTTCGTACGACAAAACCGCTTCGTCTTGACCTGAAAATACAAAATTAAAACTATGATACATTTGAAATGATACGATGGAGAACTAATGAAAGATTTGAGTAAAATGGTTCTGTAATCTATACTATCGAGAAAACTTTGGACCGTATGGGTCTTTAAATTAATGTAGCGTCTCGATTCCGGTCCTATATTCAGAAAACGATTCGTAGTTCACGAGCCGTTAAATTTCGAAAACAAAACGTTTGAAACTTAACGTTCTGTTAGCAAAACGAACAATTTTCTGAATATAGGAACCGGGAATAAATGTACTTAAATAATAGCTAGCAACTATTCTATGTCGATATATATACAAATTTTTGATATTAGATTCTTGAAAGGTTTTCATAAAACGTGCGACGTGCTCTATGACTAATTACTATACGTATTCACTAAAGATATGTGCTAAATAATTCAGTGATATATTAAATCAAGTTTATTTCATAGCTTCAGTGCATTTAATACATTGGAAAAGCGAATTAAAGTTGCGGTTGAATTATTTTTTCTTAATATATTAAAATTTTAGTAAAAAATTACAACAAATAATTCAACTGCATCTTTTTTTTAGAAGACTTAGGTCTAAATAAGAATATTTTTCTAGTTTAAATTATAAGTCAGTATTAATACATAGCTACAAAATTGTCTTTTAGTATACTATGTAAAGTAGGTACTTATTTTCTAATCTTATATATAAAATTCTCGTATACATATAAAAATCTATTAAAGAATTTAGCCACCCCCTCTCTTCCCGTGGGTGTCGTAAGAGGCGACTAAGGGATAACAAGGTTCCACAACCACCTTGGAACTTAAGAAGCCGACCGATGGCGGAATAACCATCCAACTGCTGGCTTTGAAATACACAGGCCGAAGACGGGCAGCAGCGTCTTCGGTGCGACAAAGCCAGTACTGCGGTCACCAACCCGCCTGCCCAGCGTGGTGACTATGGGCAAAACACACGAGTTCACGCTATTTTTGGCGTAAACTTGTGGAGGCCTAAGTCCAGCAGTGGACTGTATAGGCTGTAATGATGATGATGATATAAAAATCTATTTACCGTTTCTGATTTTGCTGAGATTCTTACCTTACTATGAAAACTTAATTTTTATAATCGAAGTGATTTGACATTTATATTATAAAATGACGTACACCGGCGTATAAATACATGCTTCGCAACATTATTGTAACAAAAGTAAACGATTTCTTATATAAGCCAGAATTACATTTAAATAGTAAAAACCGAATAAAAGTATATTGTACTTGTTAATAATTGAAAAACATTAATTCTGGCTTAAGAGTTTTTTGAACTATAAGCAATTTCCAATTTGTACATTATAAAAAAAAAATATTACAATTGCTAGGCTAATTAAAATAATTACAGCGTTTCTAAACATCAGAAGCAAAAGTTTAAATATTGAAACAAACCAGCAAATAAAATCAACCTTAAGCCCGAATGATCTATGTCGGGAAGTCGATATATATGACTGTAGTCATGCTCGTGGCGTATGTAATGTCTAAGGCAAAGCGCATAGTAGTGCGAACATGCGCGGCCCTGAAGCGACCACTACTGTGATAGAGGCGGCTCTAGTGTCCTCGTGTGCTTCCAGTGGCCCACTCTCCCTTCACAAGTTAATAATGACTAACAAATTTATGGTGTCGTTCAGACTAGAGCGCAACGTCCCATCTAATGTGAGTGAAAATTTTCCTGCGTCGATGGTGGATTTAATCGTGTGCGTCGAGGCTATTAGATTCGTCGCGTTTTATGAATTAGAAAAAAAAAAAAAACTAAACAAGGATATGACAAATAATAGAAAAAAAAAAATCGAGTGTTATTGAAATGAAAACTACATTTCTAATTGATGATCATAACCAGAATGCGGGAGGTAAGGTATCGGCTACGGCACTCGCAAGCTACGCCTCACTCCCAAAACTTACTCTCGTCCTCGAGATATATGAGCGTTATCTCCTCCATCATGGGAAGTTCCACTCGGTACAAGATTTCCCCTACACGTAGAAAAATTCACGTTATACACAAACTGGATTATATTCTGCACTTTGTAAATGGTCCGTATAATGGAGAAGATCAAAAATAGGAGGCTGTTTATGGTTGATGGAAAAGTTTAATGTGATTTTACGAACTCGACAACGGTGAAATTAATAGTCGAAGCGCCCCGTACGCGTGAAATGTTAGCGCAGGTCGTCTGCCTAGGTGAGTAGCTCACTTAACATAAAGGCAAAAAAAAAAATGTATTTGATTGATAGGATGGTGAGTGCGGTACGCTGTACGTTCGCTCCGGCTAGGCAACTAGAAGCACAGGACGGCGGCCGAACGTGTGTCAAACCAAACCGTGTGCCTCGACTGGCCGTACACCTAGCGACATTTAACCGGGGCGATGCTAGAATACTGATTCATGCCCATTAAGCTCAATACTCAATACATTGATGTATATCGAAAACATAGCGAAGTTTGGGGGCCATCCATAAATTACGTCATACATTAAGGGGGATAGGAGTTCGACCAAGTGTGACATTCTGTGACAAGGGGAGGGGAGGGATCCAAATTTTTTGACATCATATTTAGAAAAATAATATATCTAAATGTTACTAGAACTTGACATTTGAACTACGCACCTATTAACGATTAACTTAAAAAATTATAGTTTTGTTTTTAGCGAATTAACACTCGCTATACTAGTTTATACATTTTTATATCTACTTTTCTATATTTCATATGGTTGGTGTTAATTTTATTAAAAAATAAATAAATAAATGGACATAAAAATTGTGTCAAAATAGATGTTAAATTTAATAAGTAATAATTTATAAGTTGAAAAATTTAAAAATATGTTACGTCACACTAGGTAGTAAGTAGGGGGTTTCATAAATGTGACCATCTATAACAAGGACGGGGAAAGGATCAAAAAGTCGTGAAATTCGTGTGACGTAATTTATGGATGGTCCCTTTGTAACAAAATTATACACAACATGAGTCTTTTTTTTTTCTATTTGTAACGTACAAATTATATGCGAGCTAGTATCGGTCGAAGAGACGTCGCAACTTCGCAAGTCTGTTAAAAAATTCCTATAGTTTACGGCTTTTATACATTTTGTACTTTACACAATTGATATAAAGTTTATTAAGTTATGCACAATTTTGTTACAAATAATGCGATTCCGTCCCGTCAAAATGTAGAATGAGCCTATATTACACAAAACAATAAATAACGTCATATCTTGCGAGTTGTAGGGACTGTTGGGATAGTGATACAGGATCTATATTATGCAATGCTTAAATAAAATTAATTTAGCTTGTGTAGGTAATACTTTTAAAAGTAATTATCTGGTACAACAAAAACAATGTTTTAAATGAAATTTGATTGAAATGTTATGTGATTTAAGGCCTGTCGCACCGGTTGCCGACAACGTTTCAAATAGTTATTCGACAGATAACTTTAACCTGGCATATAAATTTTACAAGCTTTTTTACGCTTTGAAAATCGACGAAAAGTATAGTCGCTTCAGCGTGTAATAACTCCACTGCTGGGTATAGGCTTCTTTCCCCATGTAGGAGAAGGAGGAGGGTTGGCAGATATATTCCCTACTCTGAGTAACGATCGCTATCAGGTGTACATAATAACAACTGGGAATGACTGCTTAACTTGCTCTCCGAGGCACGGTGGGAAGACCCGTAGACACCACAAGGACTGCACAAACACTCAGACCACGGCAAACGAAATGTTTGTCATGTGCGGGGATCGAACCCGCAAACACCAGCGCAACAGCCACACCACGGCGTGTCCTCCGTGACGTGATCAAAAGTATAGTCAAATACAAATATTTTTGTAAAATTGAAAATGTATAACAACTTGATAATTGTTGAATTTTTAAGTGTACAATACTAAGAAATTTAGATTCATATAAGTTGTTACAATAGATGCGTTTGCTTCACAATAAAGAAAAATTAAACCACGAGCGTACACGCCTCTTTTTCGTGATCGAATAGAGATGGCGTTACATATGTAAATCGTCAATCGAAATATAATAACTAATATATCTTTACACGTATTATAAAATATCTAGAAGTGTATTTATTTGCTTATAATTGCCGATATAAGCAGAGTAATAAATTGTTGAACTACATCAATTCCTGATACTATAAAAGAAAAAATAAGTAGTTAATTGTAATAAAATTACAAAATAAATTATTTTACTGTAAATACCTTCAAAATTAATGTTTTTATCGTCCGGTAAAAATCTTTGTCACCTTATTCTGCTGATAAATTACAAGCCTCCTAATCCGTTAGATATCAGTGTCTAATCGTAAACATATGAAACCAAAAGTCGTAGTTTATCTGGTGTATAAGAAAGAGCCTAACAAACTGTCAGAGACGTTGTCGTGAGCAACCAGTGAACGGGTCCTCAAGACATTGAAGGGTGAGTATGTTTAAATTATAAGTTTCAACGAGAAATACGTATGTTTTTTTTTATGTTTGGTACACAATTTTCAAGCAACAAACATATTACGCATATACCTACTTCAAATTATATTACTAAAACTTCTATAATTAATTATGAAGCATTATCATGCTTTCCAGAGACACTACAAGCGTTAATTTACTCACACCAATTTAACTGGAATAACACTCAATATTTTTGAAAACCAATTAACTAACCATTTCACCTAACTAATAATAAATTGTTATCGACTCCTTGCTAAATTTGTAGATCTACAAAAACATTAACATATTTAAGGTTTGGATCATCAATCTCCTTAAACCGCGTTGTTGGAAATAAAAATCACATTACCTATAATTGAGCAAGACCTTACATAACCGCATTAAATTAAAATGGTATAACATACGAGTAATATAATTAGGAAAACATTTATATGTATAGACAATGCGTCATTTTTAAACGGTTAAAAAAGCACACAGCTCCAATCAAAATAGTATTTTTTTTTTTATAAATTAAGATAATATTAGCAGCCGCATGATGAGGTTGCGTTTACTATCGTCGAAATCTTATCGATCTTATGATGGGATATTCTGTTTGTTAATATACATTTAAAAAATAAATAAAAATAAAAACTTGGGCACAGAGGTCATAAGTTTTGATAATTAGGAAAACCGAAATGGTGTTAACAAAACAAGAAGATTAGTTCAAAAATTTATTTTTAATGACGAACAATTATAAAAAAAATTCGAGTTTCAAGAGAGAAAAGTTGTACGTTCCTAATATAATTTACACGATAATACAATTGTAGTATATAATATGTTTTGCATCATCACTTTAAGCAAATAATTTTTATTATAATATGAAATATTTCTCCTTAAACTCGCTTATAAATGAGTGTCGAGTGTTACAAGTGATGTGTGAACATGGACCATGAAAACTCTTAAAATAATTAATGATAGCGTAACGAAATAGATCGATAAGACAACGTACGGGCATAATGACCTAATTACGAACAGCGAAATAGCAAAAGTAATATACATATATGACATATAGTGCACTCACCGTCGGCATTTGTGTCCTCTTGTGTGTAACAAAGCATGAAAGCTGTAACAAAATCGCATGTTACAATTTTTTTTATGACTCCACACCTCGAAGCAGGTTTAGAATACAATCCAAGAGTTTATATACCAGCATAAAAGTTGTAAAGCTGTTAGCACTGATACGGTAACGTCGTGATATCAAAATGTCAGTATATATTTTTAGAAGTTTAATTACACAATTTGTTGCAAAAAATTGGTTATCGCAGTGACTTGTTAGTTGATTTACAGTGAATTGCAGAAATATTAAAGATTATAGTTGTAGAAAGAGAAAATTGCTTCACTCGTAACATCATTCGCCCTGCCGTCCACTGACTAAAAATGATATTATAAAAATTTTCCACTCTATGAACACTGCAATTATTATCAATTGTTATTCTTTTTAGTGGAAACTCGGAATATGTTTAATGATGATGATATTATTATCAAAAAATTTATTATTGGGAAGTAATACCATTGTAACTACTTGTAACAGACATATTAATCTATGTATAAACATTTTGTGAAACAGTGAAAACACTCTGAGCTGGTGAAGTTGAATTGAATCAATTCACATTCTAGCCTTCTATTATTTATTGCAGAATATTGCATTTAAGGTTGTATCAGAGACTGGAATATCGCGCGGTTTCGCTCGTTATATTAGTATATTATGTTTAGAAGTTTAAGATAATATTTGACAATTTAAACAAGCAAAAGATTTGTAGGTGAATGTGACAAATTGTTATACTTTACGTGATTATAAACTACGCTTATTATTTTGAAGCAAGTTTAAAAGTTTAAAATCTTAACAGCAATCGTTTCAAGAGCACCCAACTAGAAATATTTAATTTATGAAATATTTTTATAATATAACCTATTTCCAATAATACAGTGTTGCTGAAATGAGGTAACATATTAATACTTACGCTCTTGGTCCGAGCCATCTTCTGATTTACCATCTTCGCGACTCTTCATGAACGGGAACTTTCTGCTAAACGACAATGTTTTCTTTTTTCTTTCTAATGTCGACTGACTCTGAAATTTATTTAATAATATCACGTATATTAATTTATGTTTTTGATATATGTTACATTTAAAAACCATTTTTTTCACCTTTAGAAACAAGTGTTGAGACAAAGAATGAATATAAATTGAAAGAAAAGTTTTATAAATTGTATACTACTCAGTGTTTTTAATGATTTTTACTCTATATCTATCAGAGATGTGGTACAATGTAAAAAGCACTATATTAACCGGATCATATTGTGAGTAGGTTAGTAGTGATAAGGTGGAGGCGATGAGGTGAGGAGTGCGGTGGTGTGGCAGGTGCCGGTTGGTGGGTTGCCGGTGGTAGGTGGCCGGTGGCGAGGGGCGGGTGGCAGGTGGCGGGTGGTAGGTGGTAGGTGGCAGGTGGCGGGTGGTAGGTGGCCGGTGGCAGGTGGTAGGTGGCAGGTGGCAGGCGCCGTACCGTGCTGACGGGCGTGCCCTGTCCCTGGAACTTGACCTGGCGGTCCCTTGCACGCTGCTTGCGCTCCCAGCGCCGCTTGGACGGGATGATGCCCACGGCCTCGGGGTCCGTACTGTCCAGCCGTCTGCGAACACCACACATTACGTTTCCTAAAATCATCTATCTAAATCTATATTAATTCATTAATTCATACTCATTAGTATTAGTACTCAATTTTATCTATATTTACTAGTTTTTATAAAGTACGTACGTAAAGTACGTAATACGTGAATTTATAATCAATAGTTATGGAAGGAAATAACTGATGTCGAAATTCCTACTGAAGCTACTATATTATGTAAAATCAAGGTGACAATATAAAGTTAACAATGAGAAACATTTTACACTTTTGAAATCATTTTTTTATAAGGGGGGAAACAAGCACAGTACCATCTGATGTTAAATGACTATCGTCCCATGAAATCTCCGACATAAGAGGGGGGTTTTAAAATTTTCCAATTTTTTCACTTACCTAGCTTGCCACCATTCATCGTCGGATGCATTAGTGACGTGCAATATATCACCATATCGGAATGGTAGGCCTCTGGATGGTAATCCGTCGTCTCTAATGGGATCATAATCGAATAGTGCTCTAGAAATAAACAAAATATTATTAAAACTGGAAAAAAAATATTCACAATACCTTTATATCTATAGATTTTTTTTTTATCGTTACTAATTAAGTATTTTTAAACAATTTAATTATCATAAGTTTACCTGAATTACTTGTATAAATAAGAATTTCGATATTTTAATATCACACTCCATTTCACATAATATTCGTACGAGACCATTGTTGGGAACACTGATAGAGGTTTTATAAAAAATTAAAGCAGGAAATAATAATTTACACTTGTTTCTATTATATGTTGAGTTTATTTTAATTATATAGAATGTGACTGCGTTCCTAGCATGAGAAAAAATACCTAGCTTATTTTTAAATTTGGCTTTGTTTAAATGAACAAGCTACTTCGATAGACTCGTTCCGTTTGATACCTTTCGTGAGCGCGTAGGGCACGGCTATAACTTACAATGAAAAACATTCTACGAGAAAAAAATTCGCTTTAGTTACTTGATTTGAAAGAAGTCATGTCAAGTTAGAAATGATTCGCTTCAGCCTGTAATATCCCACTACTGGGTATAGGCCTCTTTCCCCATGTAGGAGAAGGATCAGAGCGATCCTAACGATCGCTATCAGGTGTACATGATAACAACCGGGACCGACGGCTTAACATGCTCTCCAAGGCACGGTGGGGAGACCCCACAAGGACTGCACAAACACCCAGACCACGGCAAACACCTGTATGGCCAATACAAATGTTTGTCATGTGCGGGGATCGAACCCGCAACCGCCAGCGCAACAGGTACAATCCATGACTGTAACCTTTGCGCCAACACAGCGTCACGGTCATAATTAGGTATAGAAGAAGTGTTTTCTTTACCTTACATATAGGGATCGCTTTTGAGATGTTCTCAGGAGTGTATGATGTTGTTTTAGTTCATTGATTCTAGCTTCAAATTTATTGTATTCTTGTGGCCTGTACACGACAGTCAATTTGACGTTCTGCCCTGTGCTCTGTAAGACAAAATAAAAGGATAGTGATAAAAATTCAATTAAAAAAAAATAGACAAGAAAACTAAAGTTATTATATGAAATATGGCACAAATTCAAAGTCCAGTGACAAATTTTTCTACATATAAGCACATTGTTAAGTGATCACACATAATTGTACTTCATTAATTCAATTCTTTTATATACAACAGTTTTTATTAGGTCTTGCTGTTTGTTCACACATTAAATATGTAAAAGAAGTACCAATACGGCAACAAGCTGTATATGTACAGATAATGAGTCATAGGTTTATAGTGTTCTGCTACGCAATTTAATTAATTTCGTTTGTTTGTAAATCACGTATGTGTTTTTAACCGACTTCAAAAAAGGAGGAGGTTATTCGACCGTATTTTATTTTAATGTATGTTCAGGGATAACTCCGTCGTTTATGAACCGATTTTGATAATTCTCTTTTTGTTGGAAAGAAGATATCCTAAAAGTGGTACCATGATAAGAAAACCAGGATCTGATGATAGGATCCCAGAGAAATCGAGGGAGACTTTCGAAAATCCGCATAACTTTTTACTGGGTGTACCGATTTTAATGATTTTTTAATTTAATCGAAAGCCGATGTTTATCATGTGGTCACATTTAAATTTCATCGAGATCTGATTACATCTTTTGGAGTAATCTTTGATAATGCGTATTTACTTGACTATTTTTTCGTCTACCTACGTTGTATTACTTATTGATATAATTGAAGTCGGTTTTTCTTCGTTTGCCTAACATACTGCTCACAATTATTATAACAAGCTTTAATTTAGTTTATGCACATGATAAGAGTAAGGATTATAAAACATACATATATTATTTAGTAGATTTATTTATTTTTTATATAGCTAGGTCGGAAAGAAAAACTTTTCTTTTAATCCATATATTATTATAATTAATTAATTGGCTTAAATATAAATACTATAATTTTTTTTTTATATATAACTTGGTTGGTAAACAAGCGAACGGTTCACCTGATAGTATGCGATTACCATAGCTTATAGACGTCTGCAACACAAGAAGCATCGCAAGCGCGTTGCCGACCCTATCCTCATTCCCGCCCAGGAGCTCTGGTCACTTTACTCACCAATCGAAACACAAAACTGTTTGAAAACAGTAATATTTAGCTTTGATCTTCTGTAAGATCGAGGTACTAGCCCAGTCTCGGCTGCTCCATATTTTGAGCAAGAAATTCTCTCCTGTGCCCTACCAAATACTCTAGCAATCGCTTACCATTAGTTGAGCCGTACGCATGCTTACAGACTTCATTTTTTATATAAAAAAAAAACGAGTGTGCTTTCGAAACGACTGAAGTAAAATAAATATCTCCCTGTCGCGCAGAGCAAGCCAGCGAGGACGGAGGGAGCGCGGGTAGCGATACCTTGAGCGCCTTGGCGGCCTGCTCGTGCGTGGCGTGCGCGAGGTCCACGTCGTTGACGGCCAGCAGGCGGTCGCCGCGCCGCAAGCGCGCCGAGCGCTCGGCGGGCCCGCCGGCCAGCAGGAACGACACGTAGATGCCGTGCCCGTCCTCGCCGCCCACGATGTTGAAGCCCAGCCCCGCCGGCCCCTTCTCCAGCTCCACCACGCGCGCCTGCTCCTCGTCGCCGTCCGCCGCGTCCGACGACCGACGCAGCGAGTTCGCCGTGCTCGAAGCTGTTAGGAGGGCTGTACTATCGTTAGTGCTGTATTTGTTCGATTTTGAAAGGGGAGCTCCTATCGATCAAACTTTTTGAAAGTGATTTTTATACATTTATTTATTAACTTTTATATCATTAAAAAAAGAGTTCTCGACTTGGCGTCTTATCTCAATCAAGTAAAAAATTTTTTTTTAAATATAATAGGTTATATTTGAGAAGGTCTAAAATTTTCCAATAGACTTCTCGCCATCTGTAGTATTCTTAGTGGCATAACGACTTCGAGTCATTCGGTACTGTTACGTCGACTGGATTAGTACTTTAAATTATAATATCTTTTTAGCAATATTTTTAACGATGAATGGATGGAATGGATGTCGTAAGAGGCGACTAAGGGATAACATAGTTCCACTACCACTTTGGAACTTAAAAAGTCGACCGATGGCGGCATAACCATCCAACTACTCGCTTTGAAATACACAGGCCGAGTACGGGCAGCAGCGTCTTCGGCGCGACAAAGCCAGCCCTGCGGTCACCAATCCGCCTGCCCAGCGTGGTGACTATGGGCAAAACACATAAGTTCACGCCATTTTTGGCACGAACTTGTGAAGGCCTATGTCCAGCAGTGGACTATATCAGGCTGAAGTGATGATGATGATGAATGATGAATATTTTTAACCGACTTTAAAAAAGGGTGAGGTTACCTCAGAACTTATTACTGGTAGCATCGATTTTGATGATTTTTTTATTATATCGAAAGATGGCTTGTTGTCTGGTCTCATTTAAATTTTATTGATCTCTAATAATACGTTTTTACTTGACTATTCTTACGACTACCTACGTCGTATTACTTGTCGATGTAATTGAAGTCGGTTTTTTGTTTGCGACCAAACCACAATAATGGTTGTTTTTTTTTCGCGCAAGTTGAGAATGGATCACTTAACAATTTTAGTTCCAAACTTAATCACCATTCGATCGACAAAACATATTGAGAAAAACTCTGCTTTCTGTTTCAGGGGCCGTAGGTTTAGTTCCCGCCCCGAATCTGGGTGTAATATTATTATTTATTTATAAATGTATTATTTCTATGTATGTTTATCTCAAATAAATATTTAGCTATATTAGTCCGCTATTGCTAATAATTCAAGTATTAAGTTGCTTACAATAGGAACAGACGACTGTGTGTTTATGTTATAGATACTCGTATTTATATAGACGTCGGAAACAGTCATTGATATAGAACGAAAAAGGAAGTTTGGCACGACGTCCTGAATCTGGCAGCACTGTCAAACAATTCGGTCAAGACGGCGGGACGTCAACGTGTTGTACGATCGAGGAGAAGTTGTTAAAAATGATTGAAACGAAGATTATGGTATTTAAAACGTTTTTCCTTTGTTCGATTATCCCACTACTCGCTCACACGATGTATGACGAAAGTTATAATAACGCTGATTTCGACACATGTATTATATTAGGCGTGCGTATTTACCTCCCGAGCCCTACTAAAGGGCTCCTATTTATCTTCTTTACGTCTGGGTGCCAGTACCCGACTACCCCACCCGGTGACGCTGTGGCCTGTGGCCGGGCCGATAGCAACACATAATCCGAAAAAAAAATCCGAAAAAAAAAAATCCGAAAAAAAAAATCCGAAAAAAAATCCGAAAAAAAAGCAGTACTTACGAGTGTTAGCGCGCGACGTCCGGGGCGAGGGCTGTCCGTGGCGCGGGCCCGGCACCAGCAGCAGCTGCACGCGCTCGCCCGCCGCCTTCAGCGCGCTCACCGCGTCCTCGTGCGTCACGTTGTCCAGGCAAACGTCGCCCTTCTGTTCCACATACTTATACTTAACACTTTATTGTACATTTGAAATTATATTACGAATTAAACATTATAAATAAAGTAATTAAATTCAAATATCTCAATATACTTTGAAATAATTTATTCATCTCTGTTATGTCTTTTTGAGTCCTGTAATGAGACATATGGCAATTTATGTGGATAGACGACAGGACAATATTATTATTAAATATTACTTTTTTTATCATTTAGAAATATATAGACTCGATTTCTTATGAGATACCAATCGATTTTTTCTGTTTATATAAAATTATGTGGTGTCATGGGACACCAGGTAGGAACGAAGTTCTTTCGGATCGTCGTATAGAAGCAACACAATTAAAAAAAAAAAAAATGTTGAATTTTATATATATTTTCTGGTTCTTGATTTTTTTTTTAATTTTGTTGATTGGTTTTTAATTAAGTACATAAAAGTATTTAGGAAATTTAGTATTTTAGAAAATAACAAATACCGTAAAATAAAATGAATCAAACAAAATAATAATAATAATTCAAACTTAAGTGAAATAAAAAAACATGTCTTTATTTATTTTTGTCGACAGTATAAAATTACATAAATAATTTTAAAAAAAGTTTACTAGTAATATTTCAGTTTCACAAATGTCATATTATACAGTCGTGTGACTGATATTACGTTACTTCCGTTATATATTTTTCTTACGGTTTTAGTATCACATTTTTTTTTCAGTTCGTTCGCCCAACCAAATGTCAAGCCTGCCGTAAGCAACTTCGTTCCAATTATCTATACACCTATTACAAATTAGTCGTATAAACAAATATAGTGCGTAACTCACCGACGTATTTTTAACCATAAGTAGTTTGTCGCCAACCCTCAACCGTCCGTCTCGATGGGCGGCTCCACCAGCCATAATCTTGGTCACGTATATGCCATTGTCTCCCGGTATGTGCTGATTCCCTAAACCACCTGCTATGCTGAAGCCTAACCCTGAACCACCTTTCACTAACTCGATCTCCACTGCCTCTTCTTTATTAGATATTTGTGATACATTTAATAAGTCTTCATTGGTTTGTCGACGTCTTATTTTCTGTAACACACAAAATGTATGCATCATTACCTCACTATAGTATGTAATGTAATATATATTATTTTTTCTCTTAGATGAGTTTTTGAATTATGCTTACCAGTCTTACTGTGCTACCGGCCTTTTTTAATGCATCTACTGCCTCAGCATGTGTTACGTTTTCGACTGACGTGTCGTTGACCTAAATTTAATAGATGGCTTTTAAAAGATGACACACTTTAAGGAAAATTAATTAGAACAGCAATAATTTAACAAGAAATTCTGTGAAATCAAAAAAGGGCAAAGGATAGGGGGAACTTTACTAACAAATTGTATTTATTTGTTTATAATGTATAAAATCAGAAACTAGAGAACCAATTATAAATAATTTTTACCATTAGAAAGCTATAACTCAGAAGTAATATAGGCTATAAAATAATACACAAACTCAGTAAGAGTGGTGCAGTAACCATAAATATCAATAAATCTGATGAATCACAGAACTAAAGGTGGGTGAAGTTGCTATGCAAATCACCACAATACCTGTAGTATTGCATCGTTGATTTGCAACTGACTTGCGGCAGCCGCTCCACCAGGTATAAGTTTTGTGACATAAATAAGTGGGTCATCAGCAATGTGAGGGTTGTCTGAGCCACCGGCAATACTGAAACCGAGTCCAGCACCACCAGCACGAGATAAAACCACAGTTAAGTACAAATATCCATCTTCACCAACTGTACGCTCCGATCCACCTTCTATTCCATTTATCTGCAACTTTCAACATCATTCATCATTTATCTCATATCTTTTAAAGAATTATTTATCTATAAGTAAATGCTTAAAAAATTACTTCTGCATATTTGTATGATTATTGAACTCCAAATTTAATGTTTTGATGCTGTTTTACCATGTTCTGTAGCCTTTTTTTCAATTATATAATAATATGATATATTTTTAAGTTTTTTTTTAAGAGAAACAAAACATTCATTTTGTTTTACTAAAATATTTTTTTCATTCATATATATATGTTATCAGTACAGTATACAAGTCTTTATAACAGATAACTTATATGTTATGTAATTATTGTAAGTATATATTTTTAGTAATAAATTTTAAGTATTTATTACACTTTAAATTTATAAAAAAATATATTTTGATAAAGTTGATTTTTTGGCATTCATTAAATTGTGTTTTGTTTTTAGCAGTCAGATACAATGCAAATATTTACCAATTTATCAAAGAAATTATAACAATAAAATTTATGTATTATAAATTAAAGTTCAACAGTTGAGGCATAATATAAAAAAAAAGATAAAAAGATTAAACACCTATGTTGTAATAGCATAGATAATATCTGACCTTATTAACAATGTGTAATGTCTTAAAATATTTACCTGCTTCATTTCAGGTGTCGAAACGTGAACCTGAAAGATAAAAGTCACGTCTGATTCATCTCAAAATGACAACAGTGGTGAATCATTGATAGTATGTATTGTTAGTTTAATAGATAAGAAATTGTTAGAACTAAATTTAAGACACAATGGTATATACAATTAATTAATGATCAGTATATAGAATATTTTTGATAATGCTTATAATAAAGTGTTATATGGCTGCTGCTTATAACATATTAGGTACTATTTATTTATTAAACAAGTCTAGTTTTTGTCTAGCACATATAATTAGACACAATAATATTGTCTTTCTGTTATTATTCGAATTCATAAGTTTTGTCATGACATGACCATGATTATCAGATCATCAGAGATCTTACTCGTATTAAGAAGCACTCACCTACTCACCGTATCAAGATTAAATAAGGAGGAGACTTTCCGAAGGAATCCATTATGTGTTTTTTTCTTCCGTCTTTCAGTCATTTTGAAAACCAAGCGTGCATAGCCCTTGGGTACTTGTATTCAATTTTATACTATGTACACTGCATGCATGTTAGTTACACACTTGTGCCTGCCGTCAGCACCTTACTTGCTGCGCTCCTGCATGCACCATTCTCTACCTAGAACCCACTTCTAGCTTGCACCAAAAACATTTCAAATGTGTATCTCCACTTTTAAAAAAATGCGACCTAATTTTATCTTTGCGACTTTTGCGAGTAATCCCACAATATAAGCTGATTATCATGTTAGCTAAATTTAAAAATTACACCAGTCTTATCTAGAAAATTATTTTCGAACCTAGCCCTTTTCTGATAGCGGGTTTTATTAGAATGTACTGTATGCGTATGTAGTTAAATGGGTGTTACCAACTTGTGTTCAATGATAGGATGGTATGAATGTCAAAGCGATGAACTTTAATTAGAATGTCCGTGTTACGTTATTTAACGTGCAATATAGACGTTTAGTTTTATTTAGAAAATAAGTAAATTGTTTAGAGAGTAACGTAGCGTTTTGTTACAAGCAAAACTAATTGAGAAGTTTCATTAGTCTCACCAAAAACGTTTGAAAACGTTCCCAAATTGTAAAGAAATTACTAAACGTTTAAAAATAGATTAGTGTATATTATATGGCCTTACTTGCGACAAATACGAAATAACAGCAGTGTGAATGTCAAAATTTTATGTGCAGTATCATTTCACTTGATAATCATTTACGTGCAGTTTCCTTTTAATTGATGTATCGTTCGTAAGTCATTGGCACAATTGTAAAGTTTAACAGCACAAATTCACACAACCGTGAAACGTTAGCGTACATATCGCTGAAAACTTGTACTATATTTTAGGTTATAAATAGTACTACGATACGCGAAACACCAACTATCCGCCATTACCGACCACTTGTTGTATAGCGTTCGGCTACCTAATACCTACCTTCGGAGACGTCACGTCATCAAAAAGAAGAAAAAAAAAAACAACGGTATCGGTAAACACCTCGAATTTCAGACATTTTACGAAAGATGGCGCTATTTGTTTCGCCCTTTGTAGTAAGTATGATTATTAATTGTGTTTGCTCGCAAACAAAAAAAAACCGACTTCAATTACATCGAAATTCGAAATATGTTTATATAAAAAGTTATTCAGTAACAATCAAAAAATTTACAAATGATACAAATACAACGAATATATTTCACAAATAACGTCCATGTTTTCTGAATAGACCTATCAAAGCGTACTGTACTGTTTGGAGAGCGGTACAACAAATGTTTGTTGAGTTGAGCATATTTTGTCGGAGCTGAAATCTTTAATAATATAATAATAATAATAATAATAATCGACGAGTAATACAACGTAGATCGACGAAAAAATAGTCAAGTAACTACGCGTTATCAAAGATTACTCAAAAAGTAGTTATCAGATCTCAATAAAATTTATATGTGACCACATGACAAACATCAGCTTTCGATTAAATTAAAAATTATTAAAATCGGTACACCCAGTAAAAAGTTATTGCGGATTCTCAAGAGTTTCCCTCGATTTCTCTGGGATTCCATCATCAGATCCTGATTTTCTTATCATGATACTAAATTAGGAATATCTTAGCAATAACTTTTTACTGGGTGTACCGATTTTGATAATTATTTTTTTGTTGTTCACGTTCGTCAATTTTCGTCGATCTACGTTGTATTACTCGTCGATGTAATTGAAGTCGGTTTTTTTTTTCGTTTGCGAGCAAACACAATTATATACAGTCGTAAACATATGTTAGCCTAAATTACTACAATAGGTTTTTGTATATATAGATTAGAAATGTTATTCATTTGGTACTATTTAAAAGAAATAGTCAAATAGAATACCTTCTTTTTAACCGACTTCCAAAAAAGGAGGAGGTTCTTAATTCGACTGTTTTTTTTTTATGTATGTTACATCTGAACTTTTGACCGTGTGGACCGACTTCGACATTTTTTTTTTTTACCCGAAAGGTGGTGTGTGTCAATTGGTCCCATTTAAATTTATTTGAGATCTAACAACTACTTTTCGAGTTATATCTCATAATGCGTTTTTACTTGACGTTTTTTTTCGTCGACCTACGTTGTATTATACCACATAACTTTTTACTGGATGTACCAATTTTGATAATTTTTTTTTTGTTGGAAAGGAGATATCCCTTGTTTTGTACAATGATAAGGAAACCAGGATTCGAGAATGGAATCCCAGAGAAATTGAGGGAAACTCTCGAAAGACCGCATAACTTTTTACTGGGTGTACAGATTTTGATAATTTTTAATTTAATCAAAAGCTGATGTTTATCATGGTCACATTTAAATTTTATCGAGATCTGATAACCACTTTTGGAGTAAATCTTTGATAACGCGTATTTACTTGACAATTTTTTCATCTACCTACGTTGTATTACTTATCGATATAATTGAAGTCGGTTTTTTTATATGTAGGTGATCAGTGAAATGCGTAACAAGAAACTGAAAATTTTTGGGTAGAACTATAATCATTTTTACCTATAGAAAAAATGTTGTTGCTAAACATTTTTTTTTAAAGCAGCAGCCAAATAACTCTAATTCTACTTTAATTTACACCTGCCTAACTTATAAGGTTAACAGTTAAGACGTAGATACATAATTACCTTTTTCTCTTCTGTCTCACTTCTTGGTGATATGATGGCAGGAATTGCTCCAATCTGTGAGGAGATTATGTGGATAATTATTTATCAGTAATTTAGAATTTTACTGCACTTTACAAAATAAATTGATAATGTACCTAATTATTTAGTAATACCTACTATGTCGCTTTGTTTATAGAGTTGACATTAATATCTTTACCTTTGCGGAATCTGGTGTAGAAACATTGCGATTATCGGACTTTCTGTTGTTGTCCTGAAGAAAGGCATTTGAAACTGACTTGTAATCATGATCACTTGCTAGGGTCTGAAAAAAGCAATTTAAAGCTTTAGTTTATCCTATAACTTTTGTCATAGTTTGATAGATATCTATCTTAAACCATGTAGATTAGAGATTTATAGCAATTTTTAATTATATTTGCGCAGTATACTTACAATATAGGTACAAACAAAAAAATTAAAAATTAAGTAAATTCTCTTTCACGTAATAATCATAGATGTAATAAATGTATATATAGATGTAATAATAGATACTTAATACTCACTTCACCACGTACGCTGTCAGCTTCCCACTTGTTTGCTATACGAATCGTTTCAGCAGTCTTCTGTTGTATAGATTTCGTATCATCGAGAAGAGTCAATTCATAAAATTCTTGTATATCTGTAAACAAAATTGTAATAATACCTTATTACCTATATAACGTACCTTCTAAATAACGAGTGTGCTTTAGACCACATGACTGAAATAAAACTTCTATAGCAATAGGCACTGTGTCTTAGATATACGAAACGTAACTGACTATGAGAGAAAGAGAGAAAAAAATGTGTGTGGGCACCGCTTTCTCTTGTACCGTTCTCCTCGCCCGATTACACTTTTTGTAACCCTCTCGTCACGCATTCACCAGCTTACACCCAATTTTTTTTATGTCACTAGGTCGGAAAACAAGCGTACGGCTCACCTGATTGGAAGCGATTACCGTAGCTTATAGACACCTGCAACACCAGAAGCATCGCAAGCGCGTTGCCGACCCAATCCCCAATCGCCCAGGAGCTCTGGTCACCTTACTCACCAACAGGAACACAATACTGCTTGAAAACAGTATTATTTTGCTGTGATCTTCTGTAAGGTCGAGGTACTACCCCAGTCAGGCTGCTCCATATTTTGAGCAGGAAATTCCTGCTGTATCCTACCTCAGTTACTATAAAATAGCCTATTTATTTTAAACTAGCTGACTTGACAGACGTTGTCCTGCCCGGAAAACAGCTACCAAATTCGATAGCTTACATACCGATAGCAGCGCCACCTACCAGGTCAAATTGAGGTAAAAACTGCCATATCTTCCAAGTTAGACCAAATCACAGATGCTTACAAAATTTTATAAAAAAATGTTTCAGTAGTTTCAGAGTTACATAAATTAAAATTTTAATTATTAACGCCCACCCCCGCAACCCTTATTTCGGATGAGTTATCATAAAATCCACTCTTTGATCATTTCTACATCACATATAGGAGATTCCTACCAAATTTGGAGTCAATAGGAGCTATAGTTTAAAAACGGGAATTTTCCATTGTTAACGCCCCCGCAACACACTCTTGTGGGTGGAATTTCTTAAAATCTGTTCTTAGCTGACCTCTACTCGGTGAGAGGAATATTCCTACCGAATTTCAAGTCTCTACGTCTTATGGTTCCAGAGATACCGTGATGAGTTAATATATAGATGGAAATCTCTTATATATATATGAGTAATAGTCATATATATAATAATCATATATAAGCTGTAATAATTCATAACTTTTTTAAACTCAATGTGATTGCCTATTATATGATATATCAGACACTAGCTTCTTCCCGCGACTTTGTCCGCGTGGAATAGGAACAATACTGTCATATATGATTTTTGTGAAATTTTCTGTTTGCGCAACGCACGCAGCGGAAGCTCTCAAAAGGAAAAAAGAACCCCCGATTTTGAAACACTCTTCATTTGTGTTCCACTCCTAGTGGTCTTAGCGTGATGATATATAGCCTATAGCCTTCCTCGATAAATGGGCTATTTAACACTGAAAGAATTTTTCAAATCGGACCAGTAATTCCTGAGATTAGCGTGTTCAAACAAACAAATAAACTCTCCAGCGTTATAATATTAGTATAATCTGTAATTCAGTATAGGTACACCCTGCTTATAAATTTTTTATATAAAACAAATATTGCTACTGTATAGTAGCTCTAAATAGTGACTAATAACGTGTAAGAGATAAATATTGTTCCAGTGACCAAGAAAGTCGGAAGGAAACCTTCGAAATAAAGCGGAAACATTTAGCTTCTCTCTTCCTTCCAATCGTATTATAAAATTAAGGTTGCAATTATTTATGCAAGCGGTAATCAATTAATATCAGTTGACAGAAAACAAACATATGGATGTTTGTTGTCTAATAATTTACTTAAAACATTCGACTGGGTTATAAAATAATAAAAAAAAAACAATCATGATTTGGTAAATCAGGAGGTTTTTTCAACATTCTGTAATTTGACTCTTAATGTGAACAAGATTTTTATATCGCTCTAAACTTTCCAATTTTATTTTATTTTACAACAAACGCAATAAGAAAAATAAGTAGGTACATACAAGGTTTTGGGCATACCGCCCAAAGCGGCGTAGGTACTGATGAAATTGTGGATGAAATAAGTTTGCCACTCACAAAATCACGTCACGCTTGATTTGTCTTCATTGTTTTAGGGACTCCTGCATGGTTACATAGACATCAATCTTCATAACTTTAATAAGATAGCCAAGCTTTATGTTTCTAAAATAAGACGAGTTAGATAGATCCCAAGATGAGTAACTTGATCATATATCACACGCAACTTAAAACTTACATTTTTCTTAATAAACATTTTCCATTATGAAATAAAGATTGGGGCATTTTCTACAACCTCCCTTTTAAGATTTAAAGATAGCTGTAGCCCTACAAACCTAATAGGTACTGGCATTGACACACTGGATGCAGAAACCTCAAAAGTATAGTGTTTTAACCCTGCTAGCCGTTTTTAATAAGATATGATGGATTTCACAATAAAAAAGTCACTTTCTGCTTTAACATGTTTATGTTTATGCTAGAGTAACTCTATTTCTAAGAATTTCAAAGTAGAGTATATTGTACTCGTTTTTGTCGGAACGTATTTTCAGCTTAGTATAAATACATACTTTAATATCCTCGCAGTATTACCCCTCTTTAGACCTCAGTTATTAAGGAAGCTGTATTTCGAACATTAACTATTTATAAATTAAAAGTAGGTATTGAGTTATTATACAAAAATAAAATCATTATAACATCTCTCTGCATTGTTTTCAAATTAAAGATAAAATTATTAAATTTTAAATGTATTTAAAAATATGTTATTTTCGTTGGTATAAGCACAGAGTTATTTGATCCAGTAAAGGTAATTTTTACGTCGTAGTAAGTATTTCCTTTATCTAAATCTTTTTTCATTTCTTAACTTATTTATTTGTACTTTTTTCAAGTGAAGTCGATGAAGAGAAAGAGAAAAAAAAATAACAAAGGTTATTTAAAGCGGTTCGTGAACCGTCCTTTTACTGACTTGGTTTTTAACCGAGTTAAAAAAAGGAGGAGGTTATGAATTCGACTGTTTTTTTTTTTTAATATATATAATTAGGTCGGCAAACAAGCGTACGGCTCACAAGACGGTAAGCGATTACGGTAGCATATAGACGTCTGCAATACTAGAAACATCGCAAGCCCGTTGCTGACCCTATCCCCTATTTCTTAACATAACTGTTTTCTGGGTGCAGCGATTTTGATGATTCTAGTTTTAATCGAAAGCTGGCGCTTGTCATGAAATCTCATTTAAATTGGATCGAGATTTGGTAAGTACTTTTTGAGTTAGGTATCTCTAAGAATGCGTATTTAGGTACTTGACTATACTTTCGTCTTCCTACGTTGTAGTTGTATTACTGGTCGAAGTAATTGTAGTCGATTTTTTTCGTTTGCAAGCAAACACAATTACCTGTCTTACTTTACTGTCTCTATACACATGCTATGAAAGACAAACCTGCCTTATCTCTAACTCTTCAGTACCGGCATTTAGTTCGTCGATAGCTATATTATTCTTTTAGATGCTTTTCGTTATTGTTATGAGCCGTCCAAATATGTTGTTTTTTGTTTTGTTTCGACCGGCATCTGAGTTTCGCCATGTTTTGAAGTTACATTTCTTTAATTGAAAAATACTCTTAATAAGTTCCAATAAGATATATGTTATAAATAAGAAAAATGAAAATCGTATCTATAAAGAAAAAAAAGTATATCTATAAAGAATAGGATCTAATAGGTAAATGTTGACGAAAATGGATTAGATGAACTATTTACATTAAAAATGCTTATGTATAACGTAAGTGTCTGGGACAAGTAATACAACGTAGGTAGACAAAAAAATAGTCAAGTAAATCTCGATGAAATTTAAATGTGACCACGTGATAAACATCGGCTTTCGATTAAATTAAAAGTCATCAAAATCGGTACACCCAGTAAAAAGTTATGCGGATTTTCGAGGGTTTCCCTCGATTTCTCTGGAATCCCATCACTAATGATGGGACCAGGATCTAAATCCTGGTTTCCTTATCATAGTACCACACTTAGGATATCTCCTTTCCAACAAAAAAAGAATTATCAAAATTGGTACATCCAGTAAAAAGTTATGTGGTATAATACAACGTAGGTCGACGAAAAAGCGTCAAGTAAAAACGCATTATTAGATATAACTCGAAAAGTATTTGTTAGATCTCAAATAAATTTAAATGGGACCAATTGACACACACCACCTTTCGATTAAAAAAAAAATTGTCGAAATCGGTCCACCCGGTCACTTTGGTTACACGGTCACGGTACGTTAGGTTAGCATTAAAGTTAGAACTAGTTCAGTTTAGATTTTCGAAATCATGTTCTGATTTAATCTTGAAATACTTCATTCTAAGGTCACAAACCAATGATGAGACATATAGAAATACCTACAAAAAGAGCTTTTAGATTTATATTTTAATGCAAATAATTGTGTTTGCTCGCAAACGAAAAAAAAACCGACTTTAATTACATCGACGAGTAATACAACGTGGATCGACGAAAAAATACTCAAGTAACTGCGCGTTATCAAAGATTACTCAAAAAGTGGTTATCAGATCTCAATGAAATTTATATGTGACCACATAACGAACATCAGCTTTCGATTAAATTAAAAATTATTAAAATCGGTACACCCAGTAAAAAGTTATTGCGGATTTTCAAGAAGTTCCCTCGATTTCTCTGGGATCCCATTATCAGATCCTGGTTTCCTTATCATGGTACTAAACTAAGGATATCTTCTTTTCAACAAAAAAAAGAATTATCAAAATCGGTACACCCAGTAAAAAGTTATTGCGGATTTTCAAGAATTTCCATCAATTTCTCTGGGATCCCATCATCAGATCCTGGTTTCCTTATCATGATACCAAACTAGGGATATCTCCTTTCCAACAAAAAAAGAATTATCAAAATCGGTACATCCAGTAGAAAGTTATGCGGTATAATACAACGTAGGTCGACGAAAAAAGCGTCAAGTAAAAACGCATTATTAGATATAGCTCGAAAAGTATTTGTTAGATCTCAAATAAATTTAAATGAGACCAATTGGCACACACCACCTTTCGATTAAAACAAAATTTGTCGAAATCGGTCTACCCGGCCAAAAGTTCTGATGTAACATACATAAAAAAAAAATATACAGTCGAATTGAGAACCGCCTCCTTTTTTGGAAGTCGGTTAAAAAAAAATACAGTCGAATTGAGAACCTCCTCCTTTTTTGGAAGTCGGTTAAAAAAGAAACAGATTCTCCATTAAAACCTACTATTCTACTCGTAAATATCATCTACGCATGAATGAAATTTCAAATATGGAACTTAAATTTTGAACGTTTTTAGTCATTTATTTGTATTCTCTAAGCCTTTCCAGAAGAATTGATATGATACCAACACATTCATACTTAATTATTTACTAGAGGTAAATTTTATTTATTGATAAATGTAAATTGTCTTATTTTATGCTTCATAAGAGTATTTGTACATGGTATCTATTTTTAAAAATTGTCGTAGCGATTCATCCTGATAATTTATAATATGGTAGAGAACTGAATGTTTTGCTCCGTAGCAATAAATTTGCGTAAGTACCTACTAAGTACTTTAGTGAAAGAAAAGTAAAAATATATTCTGCACACATATATACAACATAAACTAAGCTACAGTCTTAGCTTTATGCGGCAGTGTATACATAAATCGCGTGTTATGGGTAGCAGATCAATATCGAATACAGGCAATAAGCCTAAATATATAGGTACTTATAAAAAATTATAACTAACAAATTTCTACTTGATAAGAAAAAATATAGGTTTCGTAACTTTTTCTTACAGTTTTAATGTTTGTATTATACGAATCATTTACTATATCACTGGGTGGTGTTGTGGTATAACTAGCCAAACAAAGCGTCTGCAACACGTTAAATGGTGTGTTCGGTGTTCATAGCCAACGGAGCATACGAATCGATACTGATCGACCTAAAATATAAACACCACCACGTAGTAAAAGCTTTAATTTTATTATTTTATCTTTGCATGTGGAAATTTTGGCTATAGGTGGTTGTGAAATTTTGCTATGAAATCGTTTTATAGTAGAACTAGCGGCCCGCTCCGGCTTTGCACGGGTATAAAATATATTTAAGCCTACGAGTATGTCATTTACTGAAAAAAAAAATGATTAATATCGATCTAGTAGTTTTGATTTATTCATTACTGCCCGTTTTTTGTCGTTTGTGAGCAAACACAATTATTATTTCGTCGATCTACGTTGTATTACTTGTCGATGTAATTGAAGTCGGTTTTTTATAGGCACGCTCCCGCCGCCCCGGCCGACCAGAACAGCCGCAAATGCTACGTCCCGCAATTTTTAAATTTGTAATATCTTCGGAAATATTCATTTAAATCATATGCTGCAAAGGGCCATATAAGTCTATATTAAATGAACAATGTATTTAAGGTACTTAATTAGGTAAGGATTAATGCTGTATTGGTTAAAATCGCTTCGAAAATTAGCCATTATTTGTCGTAAAAAGTAAATGACAAAAAAATGTTATTGTGGTATATCCTTAAGAGATAGACATATACCATAGCGGAGTTTTTTGTAGATCTTTTCAATGTGTCCAATACTCAGTACATTATTTTGATAAATCTCGTAGGGTTCAGCCTGCGTTTGCAATATAAGCGGAAAAAATGCAATTATTTACGACATCACATTAGAAACCTCAAAAATAACAGTATTTCTCTACTATTTAATGGATGTTATTATACATATAAACTTTTCGCTTTAATCACTCTATCTATTAAAAAAAAAAACCGCATCAAAATCCGTTGTGTAGTTTTAAAGATTTAAGCATACATAAGGACATACGGACAGAGAAAGCGACTTTGTTTTGATGTAATGATAATAATATAATATAATATAAATAAAATATAATATATATATATATTATATATATAATATATATTATATATATTATAATATATATTATATATATATATTATATATATATATATATATTATATATATAATATATATAACTATGTAGTGATATAGTTTCCTTTGATACTATTAGTACGTTGTATGTATATACTCATATTACAAAACACGTCAAAGAAATTTTTAAATAATATAGAAAATCAATAAAACTTCATTAAAAGCTATTGTTTATGCATAATTTTCTTCTTTTTTATACAATGATAGGCTTGCGTTTGACCACTAGTTCACCTGATGGTAAGTAAAATTGTGGTTTAAGATGGAGCACGCTTACTTAGAAGTAACCTATTCACTCGCGACTTAAAAACTACGACTTAAAATCTTTCTACGAGAAGCTTATGCAAATGATAAATTAAAGTTATTGTTAATATAAAGTATCTTAGGGCATAATTAAGCTTCTGAATCAATAAAAAGAGTTTTTTCTCACTATATTTCGAAAACTTATTAATGAAAAAAAAAATACCTATTATTACTTATTAATTGCATTTCATATCTTTTTTTTAACCCGTGTAATTTAAAGTTGTTTAAAATTCATGTCAATCGTAACCTGCTTCTAAATACCATAGAATAAAAAAAAAAAACAGTTATAAAATTTGAGGAGTAAAAATTGTAAAATTAAACTATTTCTTACAATGTAACTATAAAGTAATGAAATCTACGCCTTTAAAATTTTTTACGCGTTTCTATATACATTAAAACAAAATCAACAAAAATATTTAATTTTTATCGTAATGGTAATTTTAAAGACATTTTTGATACTTACCCACAAGAAGTTAAAATAAAATACAAACAGTCATTATAAGATAAAAAAACTGCGTTTTAAATTATTTTTAAATTAAACGCTAGCCTCCCTTCGCAGCCCCCGAGGCGCAGGCTCTATATAATTTTCTTACATTAATTTTCCAATAAAAGTATAAAATCATATTTAAAAAAATACACGTTTAAATTGTCTGATCTCACGGCCTGTTTCTTTATCCAGAGGTATACCTTGATAAAATATTGTTCGTCGATATACTTATCATGTTTTTTTACTGTCTTCAATGTCTTTATTGATTAACCCATTGGCGCAGTTTGTAGTGGCCCTTCCTTCTGCTCCGCGGTTTATGGGTTTGATTCCCGCCAGAGTCTGGTAATCTCGGTAATATGTGTAATTATATATGTACCTATTATTTCCATATATATTTATAAAAAAAATAGCTATATCAGCCGGCTGTTACCTATAAAACAAGCATTAAGCGTTACCCTAAGAATAGTCGACCGTGTGTGAATGATAACAAAAATAAGCTATTAGAAAAAAACATTTTTTTCCATCCAGGCTGAAGGACAGATAGTCAGTATTTTCGAAATCAAAAGAACAACCAGTATAGTCATAAGAGTTTTTGTAGTTTATAGGTTTCATCGATTCTATTTTGTTTATATCGTGTACAATTAATTGTACCTACACACTCAAAAAATAAATTGACAGTGTAATTAAAAAAATCTATACATAAGTTTTTGTTACAAATATACTTATACTCAATATTTGTAGTAATGTTTCTGTGTGGTTAAAAATCCTTCAAAACTTGTTATTTAGGTTATCGTACCAGTATGTTAACGAAGTAGGTCAAAAGGTCTTATTTAAACGATATCCATGTTTCCATCAAGATAAAACCAACACTATTTTCTACTTTTTAACCGACTTCCAAAAAAGGAGGAGGTTCTCAATTCGACTGTACTTTTTTTATGTATGTAACATCAGAACTTTTGACCGGGTGGACCGATTTCGACAAAATTTTTTTAATCGAAAGGTGGTGTGTGTCAATTGGTCCCATTTAAATTTATTTGAGATCTTACAACTACTTAACTACAACTAACTAATAATTCTTTTTTTGTTGGAAAGAGGATATCCCTAGTTTGGTTCCCTGTCAGGATCTGATGATGGGATCCCAGAGCAAACGAGGGAACCTCTCGAAAATCCGCAATAACTTTTTACTGGGTATACCGATTTTGATAATTTTTATTTAATCGAAAGATTTAATCTTTATATGTGGTCACATATAAATTTTATCGAGATCTGATAACTACCTTTTGAGTAATCTTTGATAACGCGTAGTTACTTGACTATTTTGTCGTCGATCTACGTTGTATTACTCGTCGATGTAATTGAAGTCGGTTTTTTTTCGTTTGCGAGCAAACACAATTATAAGCGGTTTGTTAAAGTTGATAGTCATGAATTTTTAACAATTTTACAAATAACAGAGACGAATAGGACAGCTTTTTATGTCGGCACAATCGTCAACGCTACAATAAGTTTGAGTTCATTTTAATAAAAAAAAAAAAATATATGGAATTTAAAGTTGGACAAAGCAAGTAGGTACGTAATTACGTAAACGAATGTAAGAATGATAATCCTTCTTGTACAGCGGTTCGAGAAATCGCCATTACGAAGTAGATATTATTATGTGTAAAAAAAAAATCGTACGGACTTCAAAATAGGAGAAGGTTATCAATTTGACTATATTTTTTATGTGTGGCAATTTTGATGAACCCTTTTTTAATCGAAAGTTAGCGCTTGTCATATGGTCTCATCGAGATCTGACAAGTATTTTTTTATTTCTAATAATAGAGTATTTAATTGACTCTTTTACTGACTACCTATCTTGAATTACAAGCAAGCACAATTATATCACTCTAGGTATATTGGTTGTGTGTATGTATGTGTCAGTGTGTGTGTCCCTGTGTGTTTATCTACCGTGTTTTAAAGAGCGTATACACATGCCATAAGTAACTCACTATAGGTTACTTATGGCAGAGAAATTATAATTATGTCAACCCAAAGTGTAGTAACATGGTAAATGTCCGTTCACGTGCCCTTTAACAATATGATGATTATAAACTTATATAATTCAGTTCAGTTCAAAAGAAAAATCTGTACTATATATTCGAACTGAAAACACCAGTTTCAAACTACTTAGCAGAGTATCAATAAAACGCACTCAAAAAACATTATCAAAGTTCTATTTGTTGCTTCGATGGTTCTGTTATTTAAAATTTCAATTAAATTGTTTTAACAGAACTATCTGCAGAGCTACGTCAGTACAAACCAGCGTTGAAGATAAGCTACGAGTTTCGAGTTATGACCTATTTCTTTGTATTTGGGTCAGACTAAACCTATTAAACGATTGTAGGAATTGATAATTTTTTTTTCTTTTCTTTTTTTTTCAAAATTTTTTAAAATTTAACGCAATTGAAATACAGCTATAAAAAAAAGAAGCTAAATTCGTTTTCTATAAAAAAATACGACACACGTTTTTTTTCAAGTTCAGGTAAATTACTTGTAAATACTTATAATATTTTGTGTAGCTCATTTTTTTTTTCGAGCTTCAATCTATTTTTGTACTTTTTATTATAAAAGTTAATAACTGATCAGTCATTTCAACGGGAAAAGGAAAATTTATCTTCTATCCATACTATTAAATGGAGAGCCGTTTTTTTGTTCGGTACTGCGAAAACTACTGAACCGATCGGAATACTGCTTATACCATAAGATGAAGCGTATTTTCGAGAAGGTTTTAGAATAGGATATGTTGGTATATGGATTATACTTATCGTGTAAAAAAAAATATAGGCGGACAGAGGTCGCTAGTATATATAATATAAACTTCTTCTTAATAGATATAAATTACGCGTTTTAACTGAGATAGGGCACAGCAGGAAATTTCCTGCTCAAAATATGGATCAGCCTCACTGGGGTAGTACCTCGACCTTACAGAAGATCACAGCTAAATAACACTGTTTTCAAGCAGTGTTGTGATTCTGTTGATGAGTAAGGTGACCAGAACTCCTAGGGGAATTGGAGATTGGGTCGGCAACGCGCAAGCATCACAATGCTTTTGGTGTTGCCGACGTCTCTAAGCTACAGTAATCGCTTACCATACCATACCATATAATATACTATATAAATCAGTCGGAAAAAACCGCATGTTAGATTTTTCATTCTTTTTTTTTTGGTATCGCAGGAGAACCCATTTACGGGTGATATCCAGGATGCCTGGGTAGGCATTCCTAGACCGTATGTCGGCTTCAGCACTTTGGAGTGCAATACTGACCAAAACCCCTGCGGAAGCCTTCAGCCGCTTTAATTGGAGGGTTCTGGATCAGCAGGCAACAGGATCCCGCCAGCGACTGGCTGGCATCGACGAAAAAGCCAGACTTCTCCTCCATGGGGACTGTCCGGCTCACCTCTGAACAATCTCGACGACGCCGTGTCTAGCAGGACCGGGTTTCCATCCCGGCCCAACACGGGCACAGGGGCGTTACTGGAGGCGCATTAAGTAGCGCCCCCTACGCACCCCCGTTCGTCGCTTGCGGACGGAGGCCTCGTCGGCGGTCCCCTCTCTCATCCGCTCGTCATTCTCCTTCCGGGAGAGTACTGTTTCGCAGAAGGAGACCATCGCCTTCCAGAATTCGTCGTCGCCAAGCATCGCGGTAATGAAGCTCGGCAGTGACAAGTCCCCTCCAGCGCCGCCCATCTCGGGCACACCTCGAGGGTGTGCTGAGCCGAGTCAATGGCAATGTCAAAGTGGATCAAGATATAATGATTAAATTGTGATACACAAATAATAAATATATATATATATATATATATATATAGTCTAATTGAGTTTATAAACAAATTACCTATATTAACATAAGGACACCTCAGACGCAACACATAGATAAGCAACTGACAGGAAACAACGTTAATCCAATGAATGTAATCGTACCATAGCACTTACCTAAGCAGGTAAATTGTCACCTAGTATCTATGTTTATATTAGGTTGACTACAATAAGAAAGCCTTGTACTAAAGTGTAAAATGTATTATGGTAGAAATATAAAAAGTCAGATACCTACAATAAATTTAAATAACTACAAAATGTTTCGAAACAAAATATTTGGATAACTCAGGTAAATAAATAACTGTTCCACAGGGGTCAGTGCTGGGACCGCTCCTGTGGAACGTCGGCTACGACTGGGTGCTTCGGGGCACGTTGCCCGCAAGTGTGCGGGTCTCGTGCTACGCCGATGACACCCTAGTCGTGGCTAAAGGAAGGGACCTCGCGGAAGTAATGCGGTTGGCCACGGCTGGCGCAACACTTGGGGTCGGTCGTATACGAGCCCTGGGGCTGGAAGTCGCCCTAACAAAGACCGAGGCCCTACTGTTCCATGGGCCTCGAGGGGGACCCCGTCCAGGTATGCGGGTGACTGTGGATGGGGTTTCGGTCCGGATGGGGACCCAGATGAGGTACCTGGGTCTCACCCTGGACGGGAGGTGGGCTTTTGGGGCTCATTTTGCAGAGCTAGCCCCAACAGTTGGGACTCACAGCGGCGCGCGCTTTCGGCGGTTCTCGGGCGGGATCTCTCACTGTCAAGCGTCGTAAAAGCCATGTTCAACAGTGAGAGATCGCGGCAGGCGGCGGGCGAAGAGGGCGAAGAGGTAATGACGCAGAAGGAGGCCGCGGAGCGGGCCAGGGAGAATGACGTCTCCGCTGACCCACTCCGGAGCAGACGTACGGGGGCAAGGAGGAGACGGTTTACCCACCTCCTCCCTCCCTCGTAATAGTGGGGTCGCTGGCCTATAGTCGGGGGACTTCGGCCGGTTGGA
Organism: Melitaea cinxia; assembly: GCF_905220565.1. Classification (NCBI taxonomy): domain Eukaryota; kingdom Metazoa; phylum Arthropoda; class Insecta; order Lepidoptera; family Nymphalidae; genus Melitaea; species Melitaea cinxia. Next base: position 7,947,410 of record NC_059401.1, read on the forward strand.
CAACCTCACACATCTGAGAGGTGGCCTTGTTGTGAGCAAGAGCGGGGCACGGAGGCTTTGTCCGGGCCTACCGCCGGGGCGAGGTGGCGAATGCTAGCGCGACCCCATCTCGCCCCACCCAGGCGGACGACTGCTCACAGGTGGTGGTTTTTTAGTTAGTAGGAGTCTGACATAACCCTCGGGCACCCCCGCGCTGGAGGGTATTCATGAAGGATTTTCCCCACGAAAAAAAAAGGAAAAAAAATAACTGATGGAAATTGTTGATTTATTTATTATTTATTCACAAAATATGTAGAAAATGTAAGCTGTGTGTACCTGTGTGTACCTTTAATATTGATGTTTGAAGATAAAAAACATTTAAAAAAACTATTTATTTTTAAAATTCACGTAAAAATAGTATAAAAGGAAAACAAAGTATAAAATATTAGAAATAAATAATTTTTAATTAAAGAACGATAAAATATTTTGTATCAAAAAGTAGACATGAAAATTAAAAGTTCAATTCTCATTACGGCTCTCTAAATATATTATAGAAACAATGGCAGTGTCGTGGTCTGATTCAAGAACGATATTGACGTGTGTTGCGGTCACGCGCCTGCTACTATATTTATAGCAGCATGGTAACACGACAATACTATTTAGTTCAAGATTACAATACTATTTCGGTGTATTAATTGTTACGGTTGATTCCTTGATGTTACGAAAATGAGTTGATAACTATGTAAATTTTCATTACTTTTACTGGGTTTGTTGGTTATTATATGTACCTAAGTATATTATGCAAACTTATTCACTTACCAAGAAGAGCTTGAAAAAGGCGTGACTTAAAAATTCTGATAACCCTTTCGATAGCAAGACGGAGCTGGCGATCTTGCGGTTTTATTAATTTGCTGTGATAGTCTTCTAGCAGTTCTAATGCTCGGTGGGCCTCTGGAACAAAAATAAAATAATTAGGTAATACAATTCTCTCAATGAATCACGGGTACATGTCACTTCTGTTGAACATTTTTAATGATAATATGGGTGACACGCTAAATTAAGAACTATCTTACTGATAGTATGACTTTTGAAAGACAGTAATGTTTTACATATAGATATTATGCTCCATACATGTAATTCATACAAAGTAGGTCAAGTTACTCATACATTTTGTAGGCACAATCGTAGGACTTAGATTAGCATAATTAGTAGGGTAATCGGAGGGTCCGAAAATCTTGTGTGAAATTTTTCTAAAGGCCGTTAACCTGCTCGGAAAAATCGATACAGTCAAGTGAAAATAATAAAGATAAAAAAGTAAGCGGAACAAATATTCGATTTTATAAAGTTCAATAACTATCTACATACACAGTGTTACAGACATCTATCAATATAATCATCAAGATAAAAAACCATTTTTGCTTGCTTGATTTTAAAATCGAAAAACTTTATACTTGTTCATCCTGTGTTCTATAAATAAAAACGAGTGTGCTTTAGACCACACAACTGAAGTAAAACTTGTGCACAATAGGTCTGCACTGTTTCTTAGATATACGAAACGTAACTGGCTATGAGAGAGTAAGGAAACGTGTGCTCGCACCTCTCTCTCTTCCTCCGTTCGCCTCGCCCGATCGCACTTTTCGTAACGCTCTCGTCACGCATTCACCAGCTAACTCCCCAAGTCAAGCTTGGGTAAAGAAGTTTTACTTCAATAGTATTCGAGTAAATTCTCTGTTTGTGTATTTTTACAAAGGCTGAAAGTATTAAAATTTTCAATGTTTATTATTGCCTGAATAAAAATTTAAAGTAGCAATATTAAATGAAAAAGTTTATCGAAATATTTAGGTTAAATAATTTAAGTAGTAAGTAACTCAAACGATTAGAGTGCTGTTTGCTTACTTACCTACTTTACTATTTAAAAATTTAGGTAGGTACTAGATACTAAAATGTTTCTTTTATAGTAGGTACAATACAAAACCTAAAAGCATAAAACTAAAAATGTCTGTAATACTTGAATTTATGTTTAGTTGTCTAATATTATTATTAATTTGTATAAAGAAGTTTTATGTATAAATCGGATCACGGTGTTTGAGTAATGCGTATATATTACTTAAAAATTAATTTAATATAAAAAACTTTTCAATAATATTCAAGATTTAATTTCCTATCACTTTTTCATATTATTGTAAACTAAGCCTACTAAGTTATTTTCGATCAACTAAATACGTTGTTATTAATGTCTTACCCGTAGAAATCAAATATATCAATCAAATAAACCGTAGAGATATCTTAATATATATAAATCTCGTGTCACAATGTTTGTCCTCAATGGACTCCTAAACCACTTAACCGATTATAATAAAATTCGCACACCATGTGCAGTTCGATCCAACTTAAAAGATAGGCTATATTTTATTTTGATATATTATGTTATTATTATATTTCAGGAAAAAATAAGGTGATACGAAGTTCGCCAGGTCAGCTAGTATATTATATAGACTGAAGTTGGTTACATTTTGTTACGTTTATGAATTAATAATTTTTTAATTAATAAAGTACCATTCCATACCACTGGCTAGTAAAAACACTTATGTAATTGTGTATTTTGTATAGAACATTATTTATTTTGAGATTTTCGCATTATTGAGATTTAATACCTAACTCTAATATAGGTATTAAGGTTAGGTAAAAAATATTGTTTTCGTATATGTTTGTAGTACAAATGAAAACGTGACCAGAGCATTTTACAGCCCTACACCGCCCGTCCCGTGTCAGGTCAAAAGTTAATTATAAAGGCTTTTTTTTCATTTCTAGTTTAGTGAGCTTAAAATATTATTTTAATTAAAGGTATGATAATAGAAATAATTGTACTTACGAAAAAAAACGACTTCAATTACATCGAAAAGTAATATAACGTACATACGTAGATGAATAATTGTATTTGCTCACAAACGAAAAAACCGAGTTCAATTACATCGATAAGTAATACAACGTAGATAGACGAAAAATAGCAAAGCAAATACATGTTATCAAAGATGGCTCAAAAAGTTGTTATCAGATCTCAATGAAATTTAATTGTGACCACATGATAAACATTAGCCTTCGATTAAATTAAAAATCATCAAAATCGGTACACCCAGTAAAAAGTTATGCGGTATAATACAACGTAGGTCGACGTAAAAATAGTCAAGTAAAAACGCATTATTTGATATAACTCAAAAAGTAGTTGTTAGCTTTCAAATAAATTTAAATGGGACCAAATGATACACACTATCATCTTTCGATAATAAAAAAAATTTGTCGAAATCGGTCGACCCAGTCAAAAGTTCTAAAGTAACATACATATTTAAAAAAAAATACAGTCGAATGCGAACTTCCTCTTTTTTTGGAAGTCGGTTAAAAAAATAATGTAGTGTAAATAAAGTTCAGTAGATTAGAAGAAGTTAGTGGATTAAATTAGAACATAATAAACTAAATTTAAATGGGACCAAATGACACACACTATCATCTTTCGATAATAAAAATTTTTTGTCGAAATCGGTCCACCCAATCAAAAGTTCTGAAGTAAAATACATTAAAAAAAATACAGACGAATTGAGAACCTCCTCCTTTTTTGGAAGTCAGTTAAAAAATAGTCATATAAATCATCAGTCATAAGATCTCGATCAAATTGAAATGTGACCACATGACATGTATCAGATTTCGGTTAAAAAAAAAAAAAAAAATTAAAATCGATACGTTGGTAAATGATAGGTGGACGAAAATTAGTTAAGTAAATACGCATTATTAGATTTAACTCAAAAATTACGGGTCGGATCTCGATTGAATTTAAATAAGACAACATAAAAAAACACATTTTGATTAAAAATATAATCAAATTCAATCCACACTGTAAAAAGTTCTGAGATAAGTACAGCTTCTACCTATATTGCAGTTATATGCTTACGAAATTCAGTTAATTATTTCATAGTGTATTTATCGTCTCTATAACATCATCAAATTGATACGAAAAAATTAACTAAGTATATTTTTTCAAAATATTACATGGCGTAGTATAAAATATTATCTATACAATACCTATATGTTATTCTAATATATAAAATTCTCGTGACAATGTTAGTTACCATACTCCTCCGAAACGGCCGGACCGATTTTTATGAAATTTTGTGTGCATATCAGGTAGGTCTTAGAATCGGCGAACATCTATTTTTCATACTCCTAAGTTATAAGAGTTAACAACATATATGGCAAAACAACGTTTGCGGGGTCAGCTAGTCTAATATAATATTTATACATTGGAATAAAATTTAATTAAGCTAGAAATATATTTATAGAATGTCTTAAAAATTTAGTTGATCATTTTACTTAAGGTTGTTAAACAAACCAATGCTAGAACAACGATATGTAATGTAAGTAATAAATTAGTTTGTATTACATATTGAACCATCATAGGCACAGAAAATTATAACTTACTATGCGTAATATCAACATATTTGAAAAGGTCTTCTTGAAAGTTAAATTAAATGTCATCGGGAAAATTATCATATTTTTTATAGAAAATTATTGCATATTTTTATTTCCAAAGATTAGTCTAGAAATAAGTCGATTTTAAAAAGATTAAGGAAGTTTATTGTGTGAGCGTAATAACTATTTGATTCATTTTTATGTTTCCTTTGTCTATTAATTAATATCTATTTATTATTTGTAATGTTTCTTTACAGTTTCCTAGTATGTAATTAAATAAACAGAAAGCTACAGCTTGAAAATATAATTTCATGAAGATATACAACATCTGGCAACACTGTTCTTGCACATAACACTGTAAGGGTCTTATCATACAAGTATATCACGTCACAACCCCATGTATTTTTTTTCGCTAACAACGAAGGTTTAAAATAAACTATAAATACAAAATATTACTACTAAGATATTCACCTTGCTTACGAACTGGCATCACGGTACCGCCCCCTAACGTAATATTGTAACACTTATTATTTTCTAAAAAAATAAAACAATAAACAGTTTCACAAACATGTAGAAATAAAAATATTTCACAATATCACATTTAAATACATTTTCAAATAGCACGTACGGGTACACAATAAAAACATTAAGATTATAGAACAATAAATGTTACGCGGTAGTTATTCCGCTTATGAGGGCTGTCGGCTACTGTTCTTACTGGGATTGGTCGATTTTATCTGTGACGTCAGAGGGTGGAATCATAGACAATGTAAATTCAGGAGGGTAAGGGAGAAAAATATTAAGGGTGACATGAGTTCGCAAATATAGTCTTTTACGCGTTTATACTGAACGCATGCACAATGCTCTTTGTCCTTTATTACAATTTTTCTAATTAGAATACACTGTAGAAAAAGGTAATATGATTTTTATACAAATTTATGAGGTTTTTCCTGTAACACTAAAAAAAACTCGAAAGTCGGTACCTATATCTAAAGTACGCACTCATTCCTAATAATTAATTAAGGATATTCGAGGTAGAAATGGTTCGTATAAATTTATTCGTATTTGGGATCGCTGTGAATATTAAGTTTTGATACGCATCTGCGAAGATTAGTTCCTCATTTTCAAGAATCTGTCGTGACTAGAGACGATAAAAATTAATTATGTAACGGACAATAAGTGATTTTTTGACGTCGTATAACACACACACATAGTTGCATTATAGCTATGTCGGGCATTAATTCAGAACTCAATACGACATATTGATGGCTCATCATTGTTTACGAAAAATATTATTGCAATCTAATGTAACAACTTATTAAGGCTACGTATTTATTTATATGTAAAATATTACTGAAAATTTATATATCTGCAACTGTTAGAGCAGATGTATACATATCTAATAATGAGATATTTGTGTAAAAATAATAATTTATAATTATCTTTGCTGGCAAACGAAAAAAACCGAATTCAGTTACATTGACAAGTAATACAACGTAGGTAGACGAAAAAATAGTCAAGTAAATCCGCAATATCAAAGATTACTTAAAAAGTTGTAATCAGATCTCAATGAAATTTGTAACCACATGATAAACATCGGCTTCCGATTAAATTAAAAATCATCAAAATCGGTACACGCAGTAAAAAGTTATTGAAGATTTTCAAGAAGTTCCCTCGATTTCTTTGGGATGCCATCATCAGACCCTGGTTTCCTTATCATGGTACTAAACTAGGGATATTTTCTTTCCAACAAAAAAAGAATTATCAAAATCGGTACACCCAGTAAAAAGTTATTGCGGATTTTCAAGAATTTCCCTCGATTTCTCTGGGATCCCATCATCAGATTTTGGTTTCCTTATCATGGTACCAAACAAGGGTATCCCCTTTCTAACAAAAAAAGAATTATTAAAATCGGTACATTCAGTAGAAAGTTATGCGGTATAATACAACGTAGGTCGACGAAAAAAGCGTCAAGTAAAAACGCATTATTAGATATAGCTCGAAAAGTAGTTGTTAGATCTCAAATAAATTTAAATGGGACCAATTGACACACACCACCTTTCGATTAAAAAAAAATTGTCGAATTCGGTATACCTGGTCAAAAGTTCTGATGTAACATACATAAAAAAAAAACAGTCGAATTGAGAAACTCCTCCTTTTTTGGAAGTCGGTTAAAAAGAAGAGCTGTGTGAACATGAAGAAATGGCGAAATTTATATCGCTCGATCTCTTCCAGGCAAACTTAAGCAGAGACCTATCATACAAATAAAATGTATTATACTGATAAGTTTCACCTTATCTAAAGCATTATTACACAAAAAATATTTAGGGACGATGTTTTAATGATGACGTATTAAACGTAGCTTGAATGTCTGTGTCCATCTAAACTCTTAAGTTTATTAAAAACCAAAGTGTAAGTGATATAGGTGAAAAAGGTTATCTATGTAAGTAACTTGGGGTTTTTACTCACCTTAGTTTTTGATCTTCCAGTGGTATAACGTTAATAACGTTATTAACAACTAGATTTAGGTAGCTGTCGTTTATGTTTATTTATTAAAAATGAGCTGTACCCGCGACTTCATCCGCGTGGATTTTAACAAAAAAAAATATTGTTCAATTCGCAGAGTTATAAAATAAAGAAATTCCTAAAATAAAAGTATCCTAAGTTACTTCTTATCACATCAGCTATCTGCCAGTGAAAATCCCGTCAAAATTTGTCCAGCTGTTTCAGAGGTAAGCCAGAGTAAACAGACAGACAGACAAAAAGTGTAAAAAAAAAAAAAATTGCTATATGCACCGTGTAATTGTATACATCTATATGTATTTAGTAAAAAGTGGTTCTTTTAATATTACAAACAGACACTCTAATTTTATTTATTTGTATAGATAGAGTCGAATCAACGTAACACGGAGACACGTGAGACGCAGAATCTTTTATAGGAATGAGTGGTTAACAATCATAACAAAAAATAGTCTTAGTAAGAATTGGCTAGAAGATTTTACTTCTTCTCGACCTAACAATTATTACAGTACAGCATTCATTTTGCGACTAATCTCCGTTATCTTGAATTTAAACCTTGTTTTTATTTATAAATAATCTCTTTAAATATATATATTTTTTTTATTTCGGCGCCCACAGTAGCAGCTTTTATTCCCTTTCATATGGTCTCAAAAATAATGAAAAAATATACTTAAATATTATTTAGCCAATAGTTTCCCTCGGTAAACAGACACAAAAAAAAATTGAAACCAGTAGTTCCTGAGATTGGCACGCTAAAAAAAACTTTTCAGCTTTAAAATATTCGTATAGGTGTGCACACCTATATATATATATTGAATGTGACATTGAATATAATAATTACCAAATGTAAAATTAAATTATTTCTAATGAGGTTACTAGAAACTATCTTTTATTAGTAAAGAATAGTGCTGATTATCATTAAATATAAATTTGCTACCATTATAATTATTATAAATATTATTTAGGCAGCAAAATATTACAAAATTTGGCAGTGTAATCTTGTAATTTATTATAAAATTATATAAGTATACTTCGTGAAAAAAATTACATTCGAATCTCAAGTAATAAACTAAAAGTGACAATTTTAATTTTTTTTCTATTACAAAATCATTAGGTTTATACATCCATTGATTACGTGAGCTCGGAATGGGGGAGGGGTCCAATGAAATCTCACCAAATCTCATTTAAACCGAGAAGGGGGGGGAAATCGAAAATCTCCCACCAACTTCAAAAAATATAAAATACTAGCTGACCCGGCGAACTTCGTATCGCCTAACACAAACTTTATCGTATGGTATTAAAGTTCAAATTGACTTTTAAGTATTATCACAAATCTTTTGTATGGGAGTATAGAAAATTGTTGTTTTTAGACTTTTTCAGGAAATTTAAATTTTTTTTTGAATTTTTTCTCCGTAAGAACCATTCTCGTACTTCAAGGAATATTTTAAAAAAAGAATTATCGAAATCGGTCCAACCGTTCTCGAGTTTTGCGCTTAGCAACACATTCAGCGACTCATTTTTATATTATAGATTACAGATATTAAAAAATATATATTTTTAGTGTTCATTTTGCCATCTATCACATGGCTATTAAAATCATTTAGTTTTTGCTTTTTATTTTATTTAATTTAAATAAATTAGCGATAGTACACCGGAACAGTTCATTATTTCCCATCAATCTCTGTTATATTCAGCGTCAATCTCACGTAAGGGGAAGAGGGGTTCAGGCAAATCTTATTAAATCTCACATAAGGGGGTAAATGACGGGGATAATAAAATCAACAGTCATACCACAAGAAAACTATAATTGTGAATTAATTTACAATAAACAGAATCTATTATATATAATATGACCTATAATCGATAACTATATATGAATATATGACCTATAATCGATAACTAGAAACTATACTTTATAACAAGTGGGTCCTACTGTGATCTGGGCTACGACTCATATACAAGTCTCCAAACTCGGGACCACACCTCTAGGTAATTTAACCGTTACCAATAAGAATAAAGGACTTTTTAAATAACAAATAAAGTTTATATGTTCAATTTATTTCGCTATATAGTTTTAATGTGAACCAGTGAACCATATTAGAAAATCAGACCTAACATAGCTATAAGGTAGTAAAAGGGAGGAGAACTTCCATAGTTTCATCAAACAGGCATGGATATAATTACCAGCAACCAGCCAGAATGTCATTTTTCGCTAACGATTGAAACTTTTATTAGTAACGAAACTTCTGTTAAATCAATTAGTTTAGTGCAGGGCCCACTTATTATTCGCTCGCGACTACATAATTGTGGCGTAGGTATAGCTTGGGAAGACCTGTTTTATATCATTATAAGATTTTCATGTTACAATAAACTAGTAAATAAGAATTAAGTACACAAACTGCTTAGAATTAAGTTAATGATAAATATTAGTTAATTTGAATAAAAATGCGCCAATCTAAAGAACTAACTATGAACTATACGAGTACAATGAGATAAAAAATAAAATGAATTCTTCTATCTTTACAACCTTTCTAAAATAAAAAAATCATCTCATTTTAAAATTAGAACGACAAATAATAACGCTATTATACTGCCTGGCTAACGAAAGTCGCAACTCGATTTTCTTTCCAAACTTTTTAGATGACAACACTTAACCATCGGGTATTTGCCATTGGATTTTGGTAAATCAAGTCCAAAGGCAAGTAATCAAGTTTGGGTATTCAAACCTACAAAAGCTCAAAAGAAGAAAACATAATATATTCAAACAGCTATTTTTATAACTATTTTATATACATTAATGCACTTTAAGAATAAAATATATATATCAACCATTATTAAAACCAGTGCAAGGTCTTAATTTAATCCAATAATTGCGTAATCAAGATACAGCGATAGTATAAAATAACCAAAATAACTCGGCAAGTTAAACTTTGTAATAAAATATAGTTCCTTCCGCCTGCACATTCCTAGATGACATTTTAATAATAATAAGTAGAAGAAGAATAAAGTATGAAATACATTCAAAGGTTGTTTTTATTCTGGACGCCTTTTCAATAAATCCATTCCTGACATTTATTTATGGTTTCAAGCTTTTGATATTTGTAATAAGTTTTCAAACATTCTTCACTAAATATAATAAACATTAATGCTTTCAGAACTTAGTGATTGGGTTTTTTTGTAGACATTGTAACATAACCTCACTTTTACAAAACGTCGAAGCGAGGGATCAATAAGCCTAAGTGCATTAATTGATACCATGTTTAATTCATTACATTTTGGCCCAAGAATGTATGGAATCGTTTCCATCTACTTTACGAATTTCGGCGTTTCCCCTAAAGAGAAGAATCGGAATTGGAGTATGGTATTACTGATAGGTCACAAATTAATAATTATACTCATCAAGTACTCAGTACACTATGTACTCTGTTTGGGGCTGCTGATATATTTTTTTAAATTTGGCGCTTTTAGGTTCAAAGACATGGTTAGCATATATGATTGAAAACTCAACTAGAATTCATAATATAGGTTGATAAGACGAATTAAAAGAAATTACATGGCAGCAATTATATATATTTTTTTTGTTACTATTTTTGTATTAACTTAGGTCTTAGATAGTAAACACTAACAGTAGCTACTACAATGCTTATAAGAACACATGTTAGTTCGTTAAAAAGCTTTATGCTTCCAATTCTAATAATGTATAAGCTTCATGTTATCTCATAAACAACAATTTTTTAAGCTATTTTATTGTCTTCACGTCTCTTATTAAACTATAAGTTTGTACTAGGTAACTTAATAATACCTCTAATTAACTCTAAAAAAGTTTTTGGAACAAAAAAACATCCGTAACTTTAAAAAAAGGCATAAGATTTTTATGTATATATAGCTATATATCTTTTATTAAAAATACATAACTAAATAAAGATTGCAAATACTAAGTGTAATAAAAAAAAAAAAAAAGACAATCTTGACAAAAATTTAATAGTATTGAAACAAAATAAAATAAAAAGATTTTTTTAAAGATGACAATGATTGTCAGAAATATTAAAAAAATAATGGACGATATTAATCCATTCGTGTAGTCCCGACATTATTTTTTTCATACTTGTGTGAGTTTATGTTATGTCTATCATTCAAATTTATAAGTCGTATCGATATAGATTCAAGTCTTTCTCGTTAGCTACGTAGGTAGTCGTAGTTATTTTTTAGAGTAGAGCAAGTTGAATCTCTAGTGAATAAGTGAAGGCCTACAGGATGCCTCTTTTTGGCAAAAAAGATTTTGGTAGAAAGTCTAAAAAAGACAGTAAAGACTCTGAAAAGCAACCATCCATCGAAGATAAATATATTGTAAAGGATCTGCTCGGAACGGGAGCATTTTCAGAAGTACGTCTCATTGAGAGCAAGGAAAATGGACATTTGTTCGCGTGCAAAATTATTGATAAAAAAGCCCTTAAAGGCAAAGAAGACTCATTGGAAAATGAAATAAGAGTTTTAAAAAGATTTAGTGAAAATGCCAAAGTAGAAGGAGGCGAGAAAAAAATGTTTTCTCATCCTAATATCGTACAGCTGTTAGAGACATACGAAGACAAGAACAAGGTCTATCTTGTAATGGAGTTAGTAACAGGTGGTGAATTATTTGATCGAATCGTCGAAAAGGGATCGTATACAGAAAAGGACGCATCAAATCTTATTAGACAAGTGTTGGAGGCTGTGGACTACATGCATTCTCAAGGAGTGGTGCACAGAGATTTAAAGCCAGAAAATCTTCTTTATTATAGTGCAGATGAGGAAAGTAAAATAATGATTAGTGACTTTGGTCTCTCTAAAATTGAAGATTCAGGCATAATGGCAACAGCTTGTGGGACACCGGGTTATGTTGCTCCTGAGGTATTAGCTCAAAAACCTTATGGCAAAGCTGTTGATGTTTGGAGCATAGGAGTTATTTCTTATATTTTACTTTGTGGATATCCCCCATTTTATGACGAAAATGATGCAAATCTTTTTGCTCAAATTCTCAAAGGTGATTTTGAATTTGATTCTCCTTATTGGGATGACATCAGTGAATCAGCTAAAGATTTCATCCGACATTTGATGTGTGTGGATGTGGACAAGCGGTATACATGCAAGTAAGTACCTATTAATATTGTCTTTCATCATGAAATTTATGTTCTAGTTTACGTATGCATAATCAATTCTCTAATATAATTTACTGAGATGTTTGACTCTAATTATCAGTTTGACCTTTGAGTTTTTCTTTACAATTATCATGTTTAAGTTTGTGTATGCATTCATTTAATCTATATTATTTAGTTTTCTCAGTATGTGCTGCTTTTGAATGTAGTTATAAATTTTTTAATCTTTAAGAATGAAAACAAATTTAATCACTAATTGTATACTACCTATATAATATATAGGTATTATACAATTAGTGACCACTAATTGTATACTACCTATATAATATATAGGTAGTATACAATTAGTGATTACAATTAGTGATATAATATATATAATATTTGTGTAAGAAAATAAACTATTAAATAATAATTTTAGAATAGATTGTTACTAGAATAATAAGTTTTAATTTAATACTTAATAAATAATTATCTAAAAAAGATTATTATAGACCAAAACATGGTTTTACAGGCAAGCTTTGGCTCATCCATGGATTTCTGGCAATGCAGCAAGCAACAAGAATATTCACGGTACTGTATCAGAACAACTTAAGAAGAACTTTGCTAAGTCCCGATGGAAACAAGCGTATCACGCTACCACAGTCATCCGGCAAATGCAAAAGATGATTCTCAGTAGCAGCAGCTCGAGTCGTAATGCCAACACCCAACCCAAGCCTCAACAATAGTTACTCACCTAAAAAACCGATTTATAATGTGATTAAGGTACTTAATGTTATATATTTCTATGCAATTTGGATGACAGTAGGTACAACATTATAGTTTGGTAGACATTTAACAGTAATTGATATTTATTGTGAGACAATTGCCAGCAGGCAGCAGCTTCTGAAATATGTGTCATTGCTAAATTTTCTTCCATTAGTTTTATTAATGTTTTGATTTAAAAGGGTGAGTACATTCATCGATAATATACCTACATATTTTTAAGAATATATTGGACTAGTCACAGTAATTATGCAGTTAATAAATCTAGATGTTGCGGCACATTAAAAGCATTATCTGAGTAGTAATATAAGTAAGTCCTTTGTAGTCGTATGTATCTTTTCAAAATCTGCTGCATGCTATGTTACTCTTCTTGGAATCTCATACTTGAATCCATGTTATTGATAATCTCTATTAAACCTATTTACATGACATTGTATAAAATAATATGTATAGGGGAAAAATCAGATAGGTGCCTTCAAGGGCTAAAATTAAACTGTTTCTAAAGTTTTATTGTTAAATAGTATTTATTTATTTCGCAATTGGAAAGGGCCAGTATGTGGATACTAGCCTTTCTAATTGGGGAACTATCACTATTGATATGGATCAAAAGGAATAGTTGCCCAATTGATTTTTGCGTATAGTTGCCCCTAGAACAACTTTTGATGCAACTATACCGACACAACTAGAAATTCTTTAATAGATAGATTTTTTTTTGGTTTTTTGTCAAATCTTTTTTTATTGTAATTGATCTTAAATAAAATAAGAACGTGATAGCAAAATTCCTATGTATGGCGTATCCTCTCGAACCTTAACAAGATTGTATAAATAGAAGCTCGTACCTGGTAACCCTAGCTATGACATTGATTTAACTTTGTCTAATTAGCTATAAAAATAAAATTATTCATAGGCTACTACTATTCGCCACAATTAGCAAGTATCCCTCTTTTTAGAGGTCAAATAAAACAGGATTTACTCTAAGCCAATATTATTTATATAAAAAAAAATGGGCTATTATAGAAGATTAAAAATCTTTCTATACAAATAAATAAAATTGGAGTGTCTGTTTGTAATATTAAATTAAACCGCTTTTTACTAAATGCATATGGATGTATACACAGTACATATACCAAAATTAAATTTTTTATTTTTGTCTGTCTGTCTGTTTGTTCCGGCTAATCTCTGTAACGGCTGGACCGATTTAACGGGAATTTCACTGACAGATAGCTGATGTAATAAGGAGTAACTTGGGCTACTTTTATTTTAGATTTTTTTTTATTTTATAACTGCGAACTGAACAATAACATTTTTTTTTAATTCCACGCAGACGAGTTCGCGTACACAGCTAGTGTTAACATATACACTATGAATACAAAGTACATATGTTTTATAACAGCTTTTTCGAAAAGTGGCACAACTATCTGACTTTTCCTCTCCTTGTACTATATAAATGTTCCTTTCAGAATCTTCATTTATCTTTTGAATAATAATAATAATAATTAGTTAAGGTTAACATTCTCTATCTGAATATTCTGTGCTAGTTATTATTTATAGATATAATGATAATCACTTAATGCTAGGATTTGTTGGAAGTTGTTATAAAGAAATTATAACTTAAAAGCCATTAGATATTTGGGTTTCATATGGGCTGATAATATGACAAATTTTATTATTATCTATATTGTCACATAAATGTGCATATTGATTGTTACTATTTAACAAAAAGGAGCTGTCCATAAAGTGTATTTAAATGATCTGGAGTTTCAGCTAATATTAGGATTTGAAAGTTTGTTATTAAAATTTGCTAGTTATAATATTGCTAGAAATGTGATTAGTTACTTTCCCCATTGATTATTATTGTATCCAATAGTTGTATTTCAGATAGACTTCCTGTTTATACAAATGTTGTTTACAATGAATATAATGGGAACTTGCTGAGCTGTAAAGTAATAGTATGTGTATGTGGCAAATTTCCTATTTAACCACATTATGATAAAATAGTTGTTTTAAAAAGTATATGCTATATTATAATATATGTAACTTTAATATTCTAAATTTATCTCCTTCCTATCTTTTAGTGGGTTATACAAATCTAAATGAGTATGTAGTGCAACTTATAATTAATTTCACACGTAAGAAGTCAACTGTAATACAATTTAATGTTATTTAATACTATTGATATAATACTTACAAATTAACATGGGCCTAATGTAACATTTCACAAAATAGCTTCTTTATTATCACTATACAAAGAAATTCATAGAATAAATGAATGAAGCACTTATCTATAATTTATCGCCTTAACATTAGCTATATTTTGTATTATAATAAAAATATTAGCATCTGATGAATATTATGAGGGGATAAAACATTTGTTGCAACAAACTTACAAATTTGACAATTCTTTAAAGAAAATTGCAATTAAAATATGATGTATGTGATGAAAAAATGCAATTTAATATTTTTATAGATATTCATATTTTCATAAGATAACAGAACCCTTACCTTTATTTTATTAAATATTCTGAAGTTATGTCTTATAGATACGATTACTTGGCAGTTATTGTTTGATATTCTGTTTAGAATTTTAAAATTATTTTATTATCTAATTAATTAGCATTATGATCATATTTTCCAATTCATATCATAATTATGTAATTATGGAAAAAGTACATTCCTTTGAGGAATCGTAATATTACAAAAACATTCCATTTTTCAGTATTGCACTTTGCTATTGCATTATTTTTAGAATATTCTTTATATTAATATGTATGTTATACCTATAAAATGCTAGCTACATATTACATTTATTTTTGAGATGTCTATCAATTTCTCTATTAGCATTAATGTGTCACTTTAAGTGGTCAATAATATACAATTAAATTGTAATTATGTAATTAATTTCCAAATGACATATTTTCAAATATTTTTGTAAATTCCTATAAATCAAGGAATGGTAATTAAAAGTTACGTAATTATGTCTTCCGTCCACATCTTTCACGATCAAAACATTATCCAAGTCCTTATTTTATTTTTTTTCGCGATTTTTTTTACCTGAACCAAATAAACAATATTCTCACACCTAAACTTAAACAAGTTCTTTTATATTTCATTAGAAACCAATAACTTTGAAATGATTCTAAAGTACAGTGTGATTAAAAATAATGTAAAGGAACATACTTTGTGTTCATGAAGGCTGTGACGGGAGAACTGATTTATAGATTAATAAAAGTATATAATTGGAAATATTGAGGTGAATTTAGTGCTATTCAGATGTGTTAAAAAATACGAGTAAACTTACATCCTTATTTGTTAAGACTACGTTACTATTGACTAAAACCCGGTTACTTTATTCGTAAAACAATTCGTTTGCTCGCGAACTGAAATTTAATACGTGAATCGAATTTGCCGTGAGCATAACGAATATATTTATTTAAATAAAAGATTGCTTCAGTCCATTTTGAGTGTTCCATAAACCCGTATGTATTCAAAACTTTTAAGCGTATCATTTATTTCATTCAGGAAAAGCGTGAAATTCAACAATACTTGTTGTGTTTGACATTGGTAATATGTTATTATTATTTCTTACGACTATAAGTCCTTCCTGTTTATTATTCGTTTTTACTGGTCTTTTCTAATGTCATTCTGATAAAATCATGGTTATTTACTTAAAGTTAAATTAATTATGGTGTAAACTTAAGACAAAATGATGCTTTACATGGGGCGTTCATTTTTCGACAGAGCTAAATGGTTTTTTTTTACCACTTTGTGTTCCAGAGATACAAAACGATTAGTAGAAGATTATTTTAAAAAAAGCTAGTGTTCTTTAAAATAATTTCACATTTAAATTGCAATGTACATTAAAATGATTTAGCGTACTTATTATCGCTTTTAATAATATATGCATGTGTAGGTTAAATCAGTTAAAGCGCCTTCATAATACGATGTTTTTATATTTTAGGACTTATCACTGTTTTTATAGGCTAAGTAAGGTTTAAATAAAATGTATAATATTTATGACTATTGATTAATTATGTATTGTGTTTGTGCCATCTTCATTATTTAAAAGCCTTTTTAAAAAGTGATAAATTTTATATAAAATAGTCATTTACTCTTTTATTATAAAGTTAAATATTTTAAATTGTTGTGTACGATATTAGAGATTGCATTTTAAAATATATATTTTGCTTTTATAGGTGTCCATGCTTAGCTATATAATTTAAATTAATATAAGTATATATTGTAGTTGATTTTGTATTCAACGTAATTGTGCTTAATGTGTTATTTAAATGCGTATAAAATTATAATGACGATTTATATGCGCACAAGAAAAATTATTTATAATTATCAATCATATAAATATTCGATTTTTCTGTATAACAAATATGAACGTAAAAAATGTTTAGTTATTATTTATATTATGTGAAGCACGATGTTTGTTACCTTTAAGCCTGGTGGTTACCAACACAAGGATAAGTTTATTTGTCTCGTATCCTTAAACCACATTAAGCCTTGCCATACTGTAATGCGGGTTTCAGCAAATTAAGTTACCTTTACTCTTGCTCTCTTTTTAGACATATAATCACTTGGTATTAATTTTTCACTGTGCCAAACCATATCATGACCCGTGATAGTATATTATATGAAATAAATATGGACGAAATATATATTTCTTAATCGACAGTGGTTTAAGCAGTGCTATCGTAATAAATTCAAGTTCCTTGTCGAATAAAAGTATGTATTTCTTTATTTTGTATTATTAATTGTAAGTACTAAAGTACATACCTAACACATTACTATTTTTCGAAAGTTATTACTTTAAATTTTTATTGTAACACATTTTATTTTTAATTAGCACAATAGTTTTAAGGGTTGGGATAAAATAAAATAAAAATATCGACAAGTTTATTTTATGTACTAAACGAAAAATTTACCATATGTAGTAGTTTCGGTTGTGAAATCGTTTGCCCCGTATTGAAAATAATATTGTAATCCATGTGACTTGAAAAGCGTAATAGTATGAAAATAAGATCTGATGATACTGAATTCGTAATCTTGTGATTTTAGATTTTATACTTCTTGTTCTAAACAATATAAAGTTTTAGTAGATATTAGATGTTAGTTCTATTTTCAATGTAATTGTAAATAAAATGCCAACTTGTTGAACTATTCTTTCATTTTCATTTGCATAAGGATGAGAGTTAAAAAATAAAACAAATATTAAATTATGATAATATAATTTACAATGTTACAAAGAATACTTTAAAAATTTGAATGGTTTTGAATTTCCTCTCCTAATAAAGACAATTGTTTTAGGAATTGAGATGCATTCGGCAATGTTGTAGCTCCGTAGATAATTTTTCGATTTGTTCCATTGGCAGCTTGTTGCTAAACAGTAAAAAAAAAATCACATTATAGTATCATAGAATACTGCAAGTTACATTTAAACACAAAACGGTATTTCGAAAAAAGTAAATATGTAAATTTTCCCGTTATTGTCAGAAATCAAATTACAAAAGTATTTATTTCACTATAAAATAGATACACCTTTTTAAAAAGGAGTAACCGTTAGTTTTCTAAAAGAAATATTTGGTGTTTCGTTCCATTTAACGGAACGAAATATCGAAATTTTTTTATTTATTTAACAATTTATGTACACTAGGATAGCAATAGGAAATAGCTCGTTTAAACAATGCTGGTACAAAGGCATTACTTATCCCATGATGGAATCTCTTCCAGTAGTCCTGCCACAGGAAAATTATAAAACAGTCGCAAAATTAGCGTGTACAATCTAAACATATTAAGAATAAAAATATAATAAATACATAATTATCTATAATATAAAAATGAGTCGCTGAATGTGTTGCTAAGCGCAAAACTCGAGAACGGTTGGACCGATTTCGCTAATTCTTTTTTTTAAATATTCCTTGAAGTACGAGGATGGTTCTTACGGAGAGAAAAATTCTAAAAAAAAAAAATTTTAAATTTCCTGAAAAAGTCTAAAAACAACACTTTTCTATACTCCCATACAAAAGATTTGTGATAATACTTAATAGTCACTGTTAGGCGATACGAAGTTCGCCGGGTCAGCTAGTACAATATATAAATGCATACATACATAATGTATACACATGTACATACAAATAATATGATATTTATACATACACGCATACACATATACGATACATAATATAATGCATGCGATAATATATTCCAATACGCATAAAGACACTTAATTAAATTGATTTTAGACTAGGATTGATTGAGGTAGAATTCTCCAATAGTTAAATCTTAATCTTAAATAGCGATAGTGTTTTGCAAATGCGAATTTCATATGGTAGGGAATTCCAAAGTCTAACGGAATGTACAGTAAAGGAGTAGGAATAAAAATCGGTACGGTGGGTGGGCATCTGAGAAGAGAACGTTTATGAGATCTGCACGGAGAATCATTATTGTGAGAGAAAGAAAAACGGTCCTGTAGATATGAAGGAGAACGAGGATTAAAAAGAATCTTAAAAAGGAAACAAAGTATTCTAAAATTTCTACGATGGCGGATAGGTTGAAACTGCTTACGAAAGGGACTTACACGATCATATTTTTTTAAGGCGAAAACGAAATATTGTAAATGATTTATTGTTGATGAAAAAGTTAGTTATTAAAAGAACAATATTTTTGCTTTTCATATTTGGAATAAATATACTGTTACTCTACATTCGTAATTATTTAACTATTTGGTAAAAGCGGGATGTCGATAGATTGTCGACATACCTACCGCTTTTTTTTCGATGAACGCGCGATTTCTAAACAAAAACCAACCAACAAGTTCCCTGCAACCTTGATGTTTGACTAGATATTTCTATCGCGATGCTTAATTTTTCATAATTTAACCAGATTATACTTGTATATAAAGAAACTATTCTGAAAATTTCAATTTCCTTTGCACAAAAAAAAATGATTTTTGGGTATGAGAAGATAGTCTAAAATGGAGCAACCTGTCTGGGGAAATACCTAAATCTTGTCGAAGTTCACAGCTAAATAAAACTGCTCTCTAGTAGCGTTGTGTTCTTCTGGTGATTAAGGTAGGTTGTGGGGAATTTGGGATAGGGTCGACAACGCGCTTGTGATGCTTCTGGTGTTGCAGACGTCTATAGGCTACAGTAATCGCTTACCATCCAGGTGAGCCGTACGCTTGTTTGCCGACCTAGTGTCATAAAAAAAAATTGGGTGTAAGCTGTTGAATGCGTGACGAGAGGGTTACAAAAAGTGTAATCGGGCGAGGAGAACGGTACAAGAGAAAGTGCCTTACGCTTTTTTGCCTACATAGTTGAATAAAAAAATAAAAATAATAAGGACTTGGGGAGGATCAGGGGTAAGTTTGGCAACGCATTTACGATGTTCTGGTGTTGCAGGCGTCTAGTCTACGGCAAAAACTTACAATCAGGTGGGTTACGTACCGCTACGTTTGTTTTCCGACCGAGTTGTATATAAAACTGAAGTAAAAGTTCATTAGTACCCCTACAGTATTATACTAAGCGTTATTCTCTCTTTCTATCTCCACTAACTTCTATCTCCTTTTCAACTTCCGTTCGTCTCGGCCCACCACACGTTCCGTAACGCTCTCGTCACGCATTCACCAGCTCACTCCCCAAGCCGAGCGTGGGTAAAGAAGATCAACTTAAGAAGGTATACCTTAGCGAAGTCGATGAGGTTGTGGTACTCGATGTAGCTGCCGCCGCCCACGAGGAAGACCACGGCGTCCGTGGGCGGCGGCTGGCGGCCGGCGCGCGCGCGGCCCGCGGCGTCCGTGCGCGCGGCGCGCGGGTCCAGCCACGACAGCTCGCTCTCGCCGCCCAGCGCCGCCTCCACCGCGCGGCTCACCGGCAGCTTCTGTGTCAAATAGCAAATATTTAAGACGCGTTGTTCATCGTTATCATCACAGCCTATACAGTCTTGAAATTATTTGAGTTCCTTTATTAGTTTATTTTTGTATCGTTAACATTTAAATAAGTAGATTATTTTTTTTTTCACTTAAATAAAGATAATTTTAATTAAAAATATCATAAAATAATCATTACAGTCCATACAGTCCACAGCTGGACATAGGCCTCCACAAGTTTACGCCAAAAATAACGTGAACTCGTGTGTTTTGCCCATAGTCACCACGCTGGGCAGGCGGGTTGGTGACCGCGCGTGAAAACGCGTTGTTATACTAAATAAATAATGCAAACATTCAGCCTGGAACATCCTACTGTTGGGTGTGGACTCTTTCTCAATGTAGGAGAAGAGTCAGAGGTTAATCCATCACGCTAGGCGACTGCGGATTGGCGGATGTTCTCTACTATGAGTAACGATCGCTATCAGGTATTTATGATAACAATTGGGAACGACGGCTTAACGTGCCCTCCGAGGTACGATGGGGAGACCCACAAATACATCCAAACCGGAAAGAAATATTTGTGCAAATACAAATATCCATCCCGAGCGGGAATAGAACACGCAAACCGTTGATGTTTTAGGCGACTACTCGCACCACTACAGAGCGGTAAACAAATAATGCATAAATTAAAAAAATATATATAATTATCTCATCAAACGAAAAAAAAAAAACCGTTTTCAACATCACATAGAAAAGTAATATGTGAATATTGTGGTAGTCGCAAAAATTGTCAATAAAATACGCATTATTAGGCATAATTGGAAAACCGCTTTTCAGACCTCGATGAGACCCACATGACAATCACCGACTTTCGAAAAAAAATAAGAGTTAAAAAAAACAACACATTATCAACACATTAAAATACATTTGAATTCAAATTCAAAATTGATTTTATTCAAGTAGGCTTTCAAAGCACTTTTGAATCGTCATTTTACAAATTAAAATTATATTTGTTCTAATTAATTCATTCTAATAAAATTCATTGTGAATGTTATAGCAATATATTACAAGTCTTATGTAAGATGTGAGAGACTGTTACTTGCGGACAAGCTTATGGGCTTTTGCAAGTAAATATAATTTGATGTATGCTTTTCTTAATGTTACAAATAAATTAAAAAAAAAAAAAATAATAATAATAATAATAAATTAGGAAAGTGAACCTACGACCGATTCAGAATGTAGATTCTTTTTAAAAATAATAATAATAAAAATTAGTAAAGTCTTGCATTATTAATACAAACAGAAAAAAAAAACATTTTACATCGACTATAAGAATAAAATGAAAACATCAACGTAGGTAGTCGAAAAAATTGTTGATTAAATACGCATTATTAGGGATAACTTCTCGTCACATCTCACTCAAATTTAAAAAGTAATGAGGTAAAACACAAAAAAAATTTAAGTTAAGAACTCCCTCCTGTTTTAAAGTCGGTTAAAAAATACAAATCCTTATGAATTGTTGAATTTTGAACAAAACGAACGTGTATTTTTGATAAAAACTGTTTATGTTTTCTGATTTAAAAGACAGCTTTATATATGACGATAAAGCACAAATGATTATGTAATTAAACGTCTGATTCGGTTATTATAACACGGAGTCCTAACATATTATTGGATCCCAATATCTAAATATAATTTTAAGAATACTAATAATTCTGAGTATAATTGGATTGGAAAATCACACAAATTTTAAAGATAAAAGTACAGAAATATCCAATACCGCTAGTTTTTATAAAACTTATGTATAAAATATATTTTAACGTATGTAACAGACGTTCTAAATATACATTTAACGTAAATAAATTAAATATCATTTTATATGTCTGACAAATATAAACAAAGTGATTCAGACAAGTATGGAATCTATTGATGACTCGTTTGTTTTTATTGAACTGTCAATCAAGGCAAGCTTCAACTGAGGAAGTTTTATGATAAAGCAAATGGGTACAATAAAAGTACATTTAATAATAATAATGTGCAGCATGATGTACTTTTTCAAATTTAATGTGATTTCTGGATTTTACAACATATAAGCGTACCTACCCTAAATCTATTCAATACTTTGAAGCCATTTTAATTATCAATTAAGTATTAATTTAGCGTGACATATATAAAATATTTATGTAAAACCAGCTCATCCGGTGAATTTCTTACCGCAATATATATTTTTTTTTCTATTATACAAACCTTACTCAATCATAACGAACACAAAATAGAATTATCCAATTTGATGCAATTGTTCGGAAGTATGTGCTTACATACATACATTCCAGAGATACATGTTTATTTACAGATTTAAGTACATTTTAGACGATAATCTCACCGTATATGCGTTGAATACTTTTAAGTCACTACACTTAAAAAGCATTATATCTGTGTAAAATGAAATTAAAGATTTATTATATTATTTAAAGTTAATTATTATTATTGTGTTTTTAACTTACATGTTTCTTGACAACCAAATTCTTAACACCTTCCATTACAAATGACGACCCTTGCGATACTAATTTTGAAAACATAGAAACAGTTTTTGTTCCACCACCCTCGTATTGTCCTTGACTAGACATTTTGGTGAATCCTCTGTAAAAATGATCCGATTTGTTAATGTTTAATTTTAATCTGTATTTTTTGTTACTAAATATTTTCATGCTGGCTTTTGCCAGTTATTCCTACTTCATTCTTACTGTTATTAACATTAATATCTTATTCGGTATTTTTAGAAATTGTAGCTTTTTAATGGTGACAAAATTAATAAAATCGGATCAGTGGTTTTTAAATAAAGCCATCACTAATCAACAAATTATTTGTTCTATTAGTATTAGTGTAATTAGTACACTTAAGAAACTTAAATTATAAGAAATACATTTATAAAGCTACATGAATTAACTTACTTCCAACGCTTCATGTAAGCCATAGGTTTAATATCACAATTTGCAGCCAATAACGCAGTTTCAAACTTTTTATACTCGTCCTCAGTTATCTGTGATGTGCACAGGTAATATATAATAAATAGACGCATTTTGTCTTCCTCTGTCCCCGCACTGGTATCGGTTATCAAATCCATGACAGCTTTACTTTCTACACCGCTGCTTTTGCTCATTATTTTTTCTTCCAACTCAAAAAATGAGTCGAGTCTCCTTGACTTTATTGCATTTAAAATAGCTGAAAATAAATTACTTATGTTTTAACGTTTTTACTATTTTATCTTTATTTAATACAAGAATTGAATATAAAAATTGATAGCTGACAAAAGCTAAGTTAAGACGTCCGTTAATAATTGGGTCGAAGACAATAATATAAATCATTACATAGATAGTTATGATAATCATTACGTATAGCAAAAGCTCATTATTTACGGTTTCCACATTCGCGTTTTCAGTATTCGCAGATAAAAATTATTTATTTCCGGATGTAGTAAATTCAAGTAAAATGATTCGGTTTCTTGAACGCGTATGTAAGGACTGTGATTCTGATACAAATGTTTTGTAATGCTGGAAATATTTTGACACAGCAAAATACATAGTTAACCCAGTAGTAGGCGCTCCCGGTTAAAAATTTACCATATAATACATAACCACACCACTGAAGTGAAACATCTTTAGCAATAGGTCTTTACTGTTTCTAGATATACGAAACGTAGCTGGCTATGAGAGAAAGAAAATGTGTACTCGCACCACTCTCTCGCTCCGTTCGCCTCGCCCGATCACACTTTTCGTAACTCTCTTGTTACGCATTTACCAGCTTACTCCCCAAGCCAAGCGTCCGTAGAAAAGTTTTATTTCATTAATTCTGTGTCGTCCCGCTTTGAGTACCTTTCGAGAAACGTGCAATGGTTCGCCAGTTTGAATGGTTGACCACTGCTTGTGCAGTATTCATCACCAACAGACCTTTTAGACGCAATTGGGTATTTTTACCCGGTAGCGACTATAGGTGTCTTATATTTTTAGTATTCCACTTTTCGTTTTAGTTTTTTTAGACTAACAAGGTGTCTTATTTATAAATATAATTATTTTATAAATAGTTTATCTACACATTAGTTCATTAAGAATAAATTAAATATAACAAAAAAATATGTTTATTGTAATACTTATTTGAATTTTTACTACTACACTGTATTTTAGACACCATAGCGACAGTCCGTGTTACATTATAGGGCGCGCTTCCCGCCGAATAAACAAAAAATAATCGTTAGACGAATTGAAGCCGAAATTCAAATTACGTTATTATTAAAATGCAAATTCGAAATGCCACAGCGTAATTTCAATAAGAAATCAATGACCCTTTTAAAGGCGCCAAGAAAGTAAAAACTACAATTTTTTTAAGCCTTTCACTCAGAAGTCTAATAGTAAAGATTAAGTAAGGAAATTGCCATTAATTTCATTTTAATGAAGTTTTGTTTTTTTGTACCTCAGAACATATCTCCTTTAATCCTATACAATATACCGTTCCACATTCGGGTTTTTCTCTGTCTCGATCTTTTACTGTATAATTATGTAGTCAAGATATTTTAAAAATATGTTTCTTTATACAAGTATCAGACTCAAAATATTTTCATTAAAATAAACACTCAAAATATTGCAGTTGGTCATGATATATGTAGCAATACCTGTAGCTATAGTTGTATGCATGTCAATGAGTCGTTTTTTTTCCATGAGTTGTGGTAATGAGTTGACTGCACTTGTGAGTCGCTGTGTGTTGTCACTGACTAAACTGAGAGCTAGATCGCTGTCGGCATCCAATCCCATTGAGCTCTTAAGTTGCTTCACTTCTGCTTCAGAACTCCTGTAATTTTATTGAGTTCATTATAATTAAAATATAGTTTTACAAATTATAATATATATAAATTTTATTATATGGATAACGCCATCTTAAACAAAATTATTATTTACTAAAATTCTGCTGCTACTTAAAGTTTTATATATGTGATTTTTTAGCTTGAAATAATTTATTTTCATGTGTAGTCCTCTCACCGTGCCTCGGAGTCCCAGTTGTTATCATAAACACCTGATTGCGATCGTTACTCATAGTATTTTGTTTGTTTGTTGTACACGGGCTATTTTCCGCAAATCGACGTCTAGGTGCGCCTTTTTTGCGTGATCGGCTGGTGGGCACTATTACTCATAGTAAGAAATATTCGTGGTATCAATAGTGTTCTGTGTTGATAGTGAGATTTAACCACCGAGATCCTGAGATCGATAGTAAGAAATATATCCGCCAACCCGCATTGGAGCAGCGTGGTGAATTAAGCTCTGATCCTTCTCCTACATGGGAAAAGAGGCCTATGCCCAGGGATTTACAGGTGGGATATTACAGGCTGAAGCGAATTTATTTTCAAAGTAAATATAATCAAAATGTTATAACAGAATGCACAAACATTTAAACACAAAAAAGGTCAACAAATATTGAATCAATCATTACAGCCTGTACAGTCCACTGCTGGACATAAGCCTCCACAAGTTTACGCCAAAAATAACGTGAACTGATGTGTTTTGCCCATAGTCACCACGCTGGGCAGGCGGGTTGGTGACCGCAGTACTGGCTTTGTCGCACCGAAGACGCTGCTGCCCGTCTTCGGCCTGTGTATTTCAAAGCTAGTAGTTTGATGGTTATCCCACCATCGGTTGGCTTCTTAAGTTCCAAGGTGGTTGTGGAACCTTGTTATCCCTTAGTCGCCTCTTACGACACCCACGGGAAGAGAGGGGGTGGCTAAATTCTTTAGTGCCGTAGTCACACAGCACAACAAATATTGAAATATACATTAAACTTATATATATTATTAAATTTATTATAAAAAAAATCAATGAAGAAGAAGAAATGAAAAAGAAGAGAAGTGAGAAATCAAATCGGTTACCTGTATTTATCTAAATCCTCTTGTATGGCCTCTGCTACAGTTGGGAAAGGGCTACCCTTATGTTCGGACCATAATGGATCTTTGGAGTCTAAATCACAAGTTCTCGTTTTCGCCTTTTGTCCAGGTACTATTGGTCCAGAAGTTTCTGATACCACTGCTCTGAAGTAAAATAATTTTATTTACTAAGTAAGTTGATAATTATTTGCTTTTACTGTATAATCAACTATATACTGTGAATCAATAACGTTAACATTTAAATATCAATCAGATTAATTCTTTTACAGTTCTATTCACTATTATTTTACAGTATAGTACTTAAATGCTTAGTTCTTTCTTTATTAAACAAGTTATATTATACCAATACATCTTTCAAGTGAACTTTAGATTAATAAATTCAAACAAGCAAGTTCGTGTGTTTCTTTTACCTTTATAAAAGTGTAGATAATTACCTGTTTAAAGTCAAATCCAGTACATCATGAGCTAATGCTTGGTAGGTCCAAGTGTGATGTAAGGGGGTTGCCATATCAATATTTCTATCAAGTAATATCAGCATAGGGCGAGTGAAGCTGAATGTGCCAGCTTGACCATGGAATAAATTATTTCTAGCGTCCCAAAGATTTTCACGTAACTTCTTATCCAACTTTTTTGCTACCATTTCAGCAGCATTCCCTTTACTACATCTTATGATAGGAACATTACCTAGTAAATAAAAAATAACTTATTGTTTTTTGTAATTGTATCAGAAAAGGAAAGTAGTGTGAAGATTTTAGCACTTTAGTTGTGTAACAATAAATACAACTATTCACTTTAATTGGCAACAAATTATTAATAATGTTTATTGGATATTTGATAACGGTTTGGTACATAGATCATAGTCTTTTTGTGCTAGCAGTCATGGATTCAATCTCGGCTCATGATGTTTGTTTGAGCTGTAAATATTTGTAAAGTTCTAGTTGAGTGTGATTTTGTTGTGTCTGATTTTATTTTTATTCTCTCATTTTGTTTATTTAGTATTATATTATACACATCAATCATTGGACAAAAATACCTACCTAGAGTAACAAATACTGAAAAAAGACTCTCGACTATTTCATCCATTATAGGTTCCATTTCAGTATCTTTAGTATCACCTTTATTTATAGCTGAAAAATACAGAAATAAGTATAATACAGTAGTAATATTAATATATAAGTAATATACCAAGCTATTATTGTTACAATTATAAATAATTATTAATTACCATAATATGATAAATAATCAGATTGCTGATGTTTCATTATGAACAAATCATCTTCTAAGCATATAAAGTTCAGATATTGATCAAAAACTTTGTGAATACTCATTACAGAGTTAGAGTGGATAGCTGAAGCAGCTAAATCTTCTAATTTCTGTCTTGTTATAGGTGATATGAAATTCAAGTGATATTGATCATATATTCCATTAGAAAGGTCTTGACATATCCTTCCAAGATTTTCTTCTGATGGAACACAAAAATAAACAGCAGGGACTTCTGGTATGGAATCTCGATCTGTATGTAATTGTCTAAAAAGTGAACAGATGTTTATATTTATAAGCACTGTTACATGATAATTATGGATTATTACAATATACAAAAAAGAATAAAGAATTCTTATTCAGGATGGTATAATGCATATTAATGATGTAATAATGTTACACATAACACTCAATAATAAAACAGGAATATAAAATTTTAAAGGTATCATTATAATATATACAAATAAAATAGAAATATTGCAATAAATTATTATAATCGATACAAATTTGTAATAAGGATGACTGGTCTTAGAAAACGGTTTTGTAAAAGTATTCAATGAAAACATTATCTTAGGTATATATGTGGAAAACAGGTCATACAAGTATAATTTTAGTTTGTGTTTAGCAATAAATAAATTAGATTATATGATAAAAAATAATATGTAACATTGTAATATCAATACTTACACATGTAAAGTCACACCCAGTTCTCTGAGTTCTTTGATAGATATTAATGGCGAAATTATGTCTTGGCCAACTCGGTCATAAATGAGTACTTTCCATATTGGTTCATTAGCCACTGCTTTTGTTAGTGGTTGATTTAAATTTAGCATCTGTTTCAAAGCGTCTGTAAAAGGTTTTGGTAGTTTATAGTACAACTATGTACTACTAAAACATTTCAGTGCTATATAATTATGTGGTTTATTTTGTCTTAAAATAAAATAATAAAACGCTTAAAACAATCGATAGTATTAGTTTGTTGTAAAAAAATTATTGTCCGACAGATAAATTAACGAAATTACGAGTCGAAGTAAATTACATTTTCAAATCAATATAGTAAACTTACTGAGTTGGCGTTCACGTAAGGTTGTCATGGTACCGTATTAGATGCACTGCCATCAAATTATTAAATTATATTCTTGATTGTTATTCAAGTACTCCTTAACTTCTTATGTTTCTAATATCATTAAAATAAATTATTTTATACAATATTCCTAATACAACTACTTTAATTTTACTAGTGTCAAAGTGACACTAACATTCTGACGACACGTCGGCTCTGACAAATGACACAAAAATATTGGCTCGCAATCTCAGAAAATGGTGTTAAATGAAAAAAAAGACGATATTATATTTAAACTAGCGACCCGCCCCAGCTTCACACGGTTAGAATGCTGATATTAAATATAAAATAAATATTTGCAATGTAAGCGCAAAAAAATAAATAATAAATAAATATCCTATAACATACACACACGGTCGTCTGTTCTTACAGTAAGCAACTTAATGCTTGAGTTATAGGTAGCAGCCGGTTGATATAGCTAAATACTTTTTTTTGATAAATATACATAGAAATATTACATATATACAATGTTACATCCAGACTCAGGCGGTAATCGAACCCGCAACCCGCGGAACAGAAAACAGGGCCACTATAGCGCTACTGCGCCAATGAGGTAGTCGAAATTGTGTTTATTTACGACATCACATTAGAAACTTCGAAAATTATCAGTCTTCCTCTAATATACCTACTATGCATGTATTATACATATAAACCTTCCTCTGGAATCACTCTATTTAATTTACTAAAGAAAACCGTATCAAAATCCGTTGCGTACTTTTAAAGATCTAAGCATACAGACAGCGGCAAGCGACTTTGTTTTATACTATGTAATGATAATAAATAAAATATCTTATAAGATACAAACACAGACGTCATATATATATGTAAATTAAAATATATATATATATATTAATCTATAATATAAAAATGAGTCGCTGAATGTGTTGCTAAGCGCAAAACTCGAGAACGGTTGGACCGATTTCGCTAATTCTTTTTTTAAAATATTCCTTGAAGTACGAGGATGGTTCCTACGGAGAGAAAAATTCTAAAAAAAAAAATCTAAATTTCCTGAAAAAGTCTAAAAACAACACTTTTCTATACTCCCATACAAAAGATTTGTGATAATACTTAAAAGTCAATTTGAACTTTAATACCATACAATAAAGTTTGTGTTAGGCGATACGAAGTTCGCCGGGTCAGCTAGTATATAATAATGCTTTATTCATAAAAAAATATTTACATACAATAATGAGTTCTCTGGTTCTTGTGGTCATATTAATATTTTTTTTTTATTTGAAAATTGAAACATCAAGATAATAAAAAGAGTTTAATCTGACTTGATAGTGTGAAACGTATATACTATTGTTAGCTTTTAAATTTGTAATTCTAACAATTTTTAAGATATTGGATTTTGTGTCGATATTACTCTTGTTGTTTATTCGCTTAATACCGAAACAGTACAACGATGTTGACGCCATCTACGAAATGGTT